>NW_022262900.1:0-115095 GCF_002021735.2 Oncorhynchus kisutch | reverse complement strand
GTGAACTGGAGCTTTCTTGGATCCATAAAACAATGTGATTTTGGAGCATGCGGGTATCGATCCAACTACCTCACGAATGCAAAGCATTGAGCTAATTCCCCAGCCGTTTGGAAATTCCACAAGTAGCAACCAAGAGGGTCCAGTCTTGTCAGGCTATGCTGTTGGTTGACTTGTTAGTTTACTCGCCAGCACTTGCAGAGGCTCGGTGCATCTCAACAATTGCGCCCAATTGATAGTTCCCGGTTAGCTCAGTTGGTTAGAGCGTGGTGCTAATAATTCCAAGGTCATGGGTTCGATCCCCGTACTGGCTATGATGTACTTTTTGACTGTCAAAATTGTGAGTCACATGCATGTGAATTGTCAAGGGTGCCACAGAATTTAATTTAGTGAATTGCCGAATAGCTCAGTTGGGAGAGCGTTAGACTGAAGATCTAAAGGTCCCTGGTTCGATCCCGGGTTTCGGCATTTGTATTTGTTCTTTCTTTCTGCTCTGGCTTCAAGGAAACTATCCACAGCTTTGTTTGTGGGCCTCAATGGCGTGTGCTACGCTGCTCCTCTGAAAGTAAGTAATGTCTTGCTTTTTCATCTGACATTTTGACATCAGTGTTACAGGAAAGTTGCTTGTCATTGTTACATGACAGTAGGCTGTCGTAGGACAAGGCTGCATGAAGTGTGAACTGGAGCTTTCTTGGATCCACAAAAAAATGTGTTTTTGGGGAATGCGGGCATCGATCCCAATACCTATAGCATGCTAAGCAAACACAATACCAATTGATCAAATTCCCCAGCTGTTTGGAATTGCCACAAGGAGCAACTAAGAGTGTCCAGTCTTGTCAGTCTATGCTGTTGGTGGACTTGTTAGTTTGGGCTCCAGCACTTGCAGAGGCTCGGTGCATCTCAACAATTGTGCTCTGTAGCCAGCGGCTGGTTAGCTCAGTTGGTTAGAGTGTGTGATACGCTGCTCTCTGAAACTAAGTAATGTCTTCTTTCTCATCTGACATTGTGACATCAGTATTACATGAGAGTTGCTTGTCATTGTTAAATGACAGTTTCTTGTCATTGTTTACATGACAGTAGGTTGTCGTAAGACAAGGCTGCATGAAGTGTGAACTGGAGTTTTCTTGGATCCATAAAACAATGTGATTTTGGAGCATGCGGGCATCGATCCCACTACCTCACGCATGCAAAGTATTTGAGCTAATTCCCCAGCCGTTTGGAAATTCCGCAAGAAGCAACCAAGAGGGTCCAGTCTTGTCAGGCTATGCTGTTGGTTGACTTGTTAGTTTACGCTCCAGCACTTGCAGAGGCTCGGTGCATCTCAACAATTGCATCCAATAGCTAGTGGCCGGTTAGCTCAGTTGGTTAGAGCGTGGTGCTAATAACGCCAAGGTCATGGGTTCGATCCCCGTACTGGCTATGATGTGCTTTTTGACTGTCAAAATTGTGAGTCACATGCATGTGAATTGTCAAGGGTGCCACAGAATTTAATTTAGTGAATTGCCGAAATAGCTCAGTTGGGAGAGCGTTAGACTGAAGATCTGAAGGTCCCTGGTTCGATCCCGGGTTTCGGCATTTGTATTTGTTCTTTCTTTCTGCTCTGGCTTCAAGGAAACTATCCACAGCTTTGTTTGTGGGCCTCAATGGCGTGTGCTACGCTGCTCCTCTGAAAGTAAGTAATGTCTTGCTTTTTCATCTGACATTTTGACATCAGTGTTACAGGAAAGTTGCTTGTCATTGTTACATGACAGTAGGTTGTCGTAGGACAAGGCTGCATGAAGTGTGAACTGGAGCTTTCTTGGATCCACAAAAAAAATTGTTTTTGGGGAATGCGGGCATCGATCCCAATACCTATAGCATGCTAAGCAAACACAATACCAATTGATCAAATTCCCCAGCTGTTTGGAATTGCCACAAGGAGCAACTAAGAGTGTCCAGTCTTGTCAGTATATGCTGTTGGTGGACTTGTTATTTTGCGCTCCAGCACTTGCAGAGGCTCGGTGCATCTCAACAATTGTGCTCTGTAGCCAGCGGCTGGTTAGCTCAGTTGGTTAGAGTGTGTGATACGCTGCTCTCTGAAAGTAAGTAATGTCTTCTTTCTCATCTGACATTGTGACATCAGTATTACATGAGAGTTGCTTGTCATTGTTAAATGACAGTTTCTTGTCATTGTTTACATGACAGTAGGTTGTCGTAGGACAAGGCTGCATGAAGTGTGAACTGGAGCTTTCTTGGATCCATAAAACAATGTGATTTTGGAGCATGCGGGCATCGATCCCACTACCTCACGAATGCAAAGTATTTGAGCTAATTCCCCAGCCGTTTGGAAATTCCACAAGAAGCAACCAAGAGGGTCCAGTCTTGTCAGGATATGCTGTTGGTTGACTTGTTAGTTTACTCGCCAGCACTTGCAGAGGCTCGGTGCATCTCAACAATTGCGCCCAATTGATAGTTCCCGTTTAGCTCAGTTGGTTAGAGCGTGGTGCTAATAACGCCAAGGTCATGGGTTCGATCCCCGTACTGGCTATGATGTACTTTTTGACTGTCAAAATTGTGAGTCACATGCATGTGAATTGTCAAGGGTGCCACATAATTTTATTTAGTTAATTGCCGAAATAGCTCAGTTGGGAGAGCGTTAGACTGAAGATCTAAACGTCCCTGGTTTGATCCCGGGTTTCGGCATTTGTATTTGTTCTTTCTTTCTGCTCTGGCTTCAAGGAAACTATCCACAGCTTTGTTGGTGGGCCTCAATGGCGTGTGCTACGCTGCTCCTCTGAAAGTAAGTAATGTCTTGCTTTTTCATCTGACATTTTGACATCAGTGTTACAGGAAAGTTGCTTGTCATTGTTACATGACAGTAGGTTGTCGTAGGACAAGGCTGCATGAAGTGTGAACTGGAGCTTTCTTGGATCCACAAAAAAATTGTTTTTGGGGAATGCGGGCATCGATCCCAATACCTATAGCATGCTAAGCAAACACAATACCAATTGATCAAATTCCCCAGCTGTTTGGAATTGCCACAAGGAGCAACTAAGAGTGTCCAGTCTTGTCAGTATATGCTGTTGGTGGACTTGTTATTTTGCGCTCCAGCACTTGCAGAGGCTCGGTGCATCTCAACAATTGTGCTCTGTAGCCAGCGGCTGGTTAGCTCAGTTGGTTAGAGTGTGTGATACGCTGCTCTCTGAAAGTAAGTAATGTCTTCTTTCTCATCTGACATTGTGACATCAGTATTACATGAGAGTTGCTTGTCATTGTTAAATGACAGTTTCTTGTCATTGTTTACATGACAGTAGGTTGTCGTAAGACAAGGCTGCATGAAGTGTGAACTGGAGTTTTCTTGGATCCATAAAACAATGTGATTTTGGAGCATGCGGGCATCGATCCCACTACCTCACGCATGCAAAGTATTTGAGCTAATTCCCCAGCCGTTTGGAAATTCCGAAAGAAGCAACCAAGTCTTGTCCAGTCTTGTCAGGCTATGCTGTTGGTTGACTTGTTAGTTTACGCTCCAGCACTTGCAGAGGCTCGGTGCATCTCAACAATTGCGTCCAATAGCTAGCGGACGGTTAGCTCAGTTGGTTAGAGCATGGTGCTAATAACGCCAAGGTCATGAGTTCGATCCCCGTACTGGCTATGATGTACTTTTTGACTGTCAAAATTGTGAGTCACATGCATGTGAATTGTCAAGGTTGCCACAGAATTTAATTTAGTGAATTGCCGAAATAGCTCAGTTGGGAGAGCGTTAGACTGAAGATCTAAAGGTCCCTGGTTCAATCCCGGGTTTCGGCATTTGTATTTGTTCTTTCTTTCTGCTCTGGCTTCAAGGAAACTATCCACAGCTTTGTTTGTGGGCCTCAATGGCGTGTGCTACGCTGCTCCTCTGAAAGTAAGTAATGTCTTGCTTTTTCATCTGACATTTTGACATCAGTGTTACAGGAAAGTTGCTTGTCATTGTTACATGACAGTAGGTTGTCGTAGGACAAGGCTGCATGAAGTGTGAACTGGAGCTTTCTTGGATCCATAAAACAATGTGATTTTGGAGCATGCGGGCATCGATCCCACTACCTCACGAATGCAAAGTATTTGAGCTAATTCCCCAGCCGTTTGGAAATTCCACAAGAAGCAACCAAGAGGGTCCAGTCTTGTCAGGATATGCTGTTGGTTGACTTGTTAGTTTACTCGCCAGCACTTGCAGAGGCTCGGTGCATCTCAACAATTGCGCCCAATTTATAGTTCCCGTTTAGCTCAGTTGGTTAGAGCGTGGTGCTAATAACGCCAAGGTCATGGGTTCGATCCCCGTACTGGCTATGATGTACTTTTTGACTGTCAAAATTGTGAGTCACATGCATGTGAATTGTCAAGGGTGCCACAGAATTTTATTTAGTTAATTGCCGAAATAGCTCAGTTGGGAGAGCGTTAGACTGAAGATCTAAAGGTCCCTGGTTTGATCCCGGGTTTCGGCATTTGTATTTGTTCTTTCTTTCTGCTCTGGCTTCAAGGAAACTATCCACAGCTTTGTTGGTGGGCCTCAATGGCGTGTGCTACGCTGCTCCTCTGAAAGTAAGTAATGTCTTGCTTTTTCATCTGACATTTTGACATCAGTGTTACAGGAAAGTTGCTTGTCATTGTTACATGACAGTAGGTTGTCGTAGGACAAGGCTGCATGAAGTGTGAACTGGAGCTTTCTTGGATCCATAAAACAATGTGATTTTGGAGCATGCGGGCATCGATCCCACTACCTCACGAATGCAAAGTATTTGAGCTAATTCCCCAGCCGTTTGGAAATTCCACAAGAAGCAACCAAGAGGGTCCAGTCTTGTCAGGATATGCTGTTGGTTGACTTGTCAGTTTACTCGCCAGCACTTGCAGAGGCTCGGTGCATCTCAACAATTGCGCCCAATTCATAGTTCCCGTTTAGCTCAGTTGGTTAGAGCGTGGTGCTAATAACGCCAAGGTCATGGGTTCGATCCCCGTACTGGCTATGATGTACTTTTTGACTGTCAAAATTGTGAGTCACATGCATGTGAATTGTCAAGGGTGCCACAGAATTTTATTTAGTTAATTGCCGAAATAGCTCAGTTGGGAGAGCGTTAGACTGAAGATCTAAACGTCCCTGGTTTGGTCCCGGGTTTCGGCATTTGTATTTGTTCTTTCTTTCTGCTCTGGCTTCAAGGAAACTATCCACAGCTTTGTTGGTGGGCCTCAATGGCGTGTGCTACGCTGCTCCTCTGAAAGTAAGTAATGTCTTGCTTTTTCATCTGACATTTTGACATCAGTGTTACAGGAAAGTTGCTTGTCATTGTTACATGACAGTAGGTTGTCGTAGGACAAGGCTGCATGAAGTGTGAACTGGAGCTTTCTTGGATCCACAAAAAAAATTGTTTTTGGGGAATGCGGGCATCGATCCCAATACCTATAGCATGCTAAGCAAACACAATACCAATTGATCAAATTCCCCAGCTGTTTGGAATTGCCACAAGGAGCAACTAAGAGTGTCCAGTCTTGTCAGTATATGCTGTTGGTGGACTTGTTATTTTGCGCTCCAGCACTTGCAGAGGCTCGGTGCATCTCAACAATTGTGCTCTGTAGCCAGCGGCTGGTTAGCTCAGTTGGTTAGAGTGTGTGATACGCTGCTCTCTGAAAGTAAGTAATGTCTTCTTTCTCATCTGACATTGTGACATCAGTATTACATGAGAGTTGCTTGTCATTGTTAAATGACAGTTTCTTGTCATTGTTTACATGACAGTAGGTTGTCGTAAGACAAGGCTGCATGAAGTGTGAACTGGAGCTTTCTTGGATCCATAAAACAATGTGATTTTGGAGCATGCGGGCATCGATCCCACTACCTCACGAATGCAAAGTATTTGAGCTAATTCCCCAGCCGTTTGGAAATTCCACAAGAAGCAACCAAGAGGGTCCAGTCTTGTCAGGATATGCTGTTGGTTGACTTGTTAGTTTACTCGCCAGCACTTGCAGAGGCTCGGTGCATCTCAACAATTGCGCCCAATTTATAGTTCCCGTTTAGCTCAGTTGGTTAGAGCGTGGTGCTAATAACGCCAAGGTCATGGGTTCGATCCCCGTACTGGCTATGATGTACTTTTTGACTGTCAAAATTGTGAGTCACATGCATGTGAATTGTCAAGGGTGCCACAGAATTTTATTTAGTTAATTGCCGAAATAGCTCAGTTGGGAGAGCGTTAGACTGAAGATTTAAAGGTCCCTGGTTTGATCCCGGGTTTCGGCATTTGTATTTGTTCTTTCTTTCTGCTCTGGCTTCAAGGAAACTATCCACAGCTTTGTTGGTGGGCCTCAATGGCGTGTGCTACGCTGCTCCTCTGAAAGTAAGTAATGTCTTGCTTTTTCATCTGACATTTTGACATCAGTGTTACAGGAAAGTTGCTTGTCATTGTTACATGACAGTAGGTTGTCGTAGGACAAGGCTGCATGAAGTGTGAACTGGAGCTTTCTTGGATCCATAAAACAATGTGATTTTGGAGCATGCGGGCATCGATCCCACTACCTCACGAATGCAAAGTATTTGAGCTAATTCCCCAGCCGTTTGGAAATTCCACAAGAAGCAACCAAGAGGGTCCAGTCTTGTCAGGATATGCTGTTGGTTGACTTGTTAGTTTACTCGCCAGCACTTGCAGAGGCTCGGTGCATCTCAACAATTGCGCCCAATTCATAGTTCCCGTTTAGCTCAGTTGGTTAGAGCGTGGTGCTAATAACGCCAAGGTCATGGGTTCGATCCCCGTACTGGCTATGATGTACTTTTTGACTGTCAAAATTGTGAGTCACATGCATGTGAATTGTCAAGGGTGCCACAGAATTTTATTTAGTTAATTGCCGAAATAGCTCAGTTGGGAGAGCGTTAGACTGAAGATCTAAAGGTCCCTGGTTTGATCCCGGGTTTCGGCATTTGTATTTGTTCTTTCTTTCTGCTCTGGCTTCAAGGAAACTATCCACAGCTTTGTTGGTGGGCCTCAATGGCGTGTGCTACGCTGCTCCTCTGAAAGTAAGTAATGTCTTGCTTTTTCATCTGACATTTTGACATCAGTGTTACAGGAAAGTTGCTTGTCATTGTTACATGACAGTAGGTTGTCGTAGGACAAGGCTGCATGAAGTGTGAACTGGAGCTTTCTTGGATCCACAAAAAAAATTGTTTTTGGGGAATGCGGGCATCGATCCCAATACCTATAGCATGCTAAGCAAACACAATACCAATTGATCAAATTCCCCAGCTGTTTGGAATTGCCACAAGGAGCAACTAAGAGTGTCCAGTCTTGTCAGTATATGCTGTTGGTGGACTTGTTATTTTGCGCTCCAGCACTTGCAGAGGCTCGGTGCATCTCAACAATTGTGCTCTGTAGCCAGCGGCTGGTTAGCTCAGTTGGTTAGAGTGTGTGATACGCTGCTCTCTGAAAGTAAGTAATGTCTTCTTTCTCATCTGACATTGTGACATCAGTATTACATGAGAGTTGCTTGTCATTGTTAAATGACAGTTTCTTGTCATTGTTTACATGACAGTAGGTTGTCGTAAGACAAGGCTGCATGAAGTGTGAACTGGAGTTTTCTTGGATCCATAAAACAATGTGATTTTGGAGCATGCGGGCATCGATCCCACTACCTCACACATGCAAAGTATTTGAGCTAATTCCCCAGCCGTTTGGAAATTCCGCAAGAAGCAACCAAGTCTTGTCCAGTCTTGTCAGGCTATGCTGTTGGTTGACTTGTTAGTTTACGCTCCAGCACTTGCAGAGGCTCGGTGCATCTCAACAATTGCGTCCAATAGCTAGCGGACGGTTAGCTCAGTTGGTTAGAGCGTGGTGCTAATAACGCCAAGGTCATGAGTTCGATCCCCGTACTGGCTATGATGTACTTTTTGACTGTCAAAATTGTGAGTCACATGCATGTGAATTGTCAAGGTTGCCACAGAATTGAATTGAGTGAATTGCCGAAATAGCTCAGTTGGGAGAGCGTTAGACTGAAGATCTAAAGGTCCCTGGTTCAATCCCGGGTTTCGGCATTTGTATTTGTTCTTTCTTTCTGCTCTGGCTTCAAGGAAACTATCCACAGCTTTGTTTGTGGGCCTCAATGGCGTGTGCTACGCTGCTCCTCTGAAAGTAAGTAATGTCTTGCTTTTTCATCTGACATTTTGACATCAGTGTTACAGGAAAGTTGCTTGTCATTGTTACATGACAGTAGGTTGTCGTAGGACAAGGCTGCATGAAGTGTGAACTGGAGCTTTCTTGGATCCATAAAACAATGTGATTTTGGAGCATGCGGGCATCGATCCCACTACCTCACGAATGCAAAGTATTTGAGCTAATTCCCCAGCCGTTTGGAAATTCCACAAGAAGCAACCAAGAGGGTCCAGTCTTGTCAGGATATGCTGTTGGTTGACTTGTTAGTTTACTCGCCAGCACTTGCAGAGGCTCGGTGCATCTCAACAATTGCGCCCAATTGATAGTTCCCGTTTAGCTCAGTTGGTTAGAGCGTGGTGCTAATAACGCCAAGGTCATGGGTTCGATCCCCGTACTGGCTATGATGTACTTTTTGACTGTCAAAATTGTGAGTCACATGCATGTGAATTGTCAAGGGTGCCACAGAATTTTATTTAGTTAATTGCCGAAATAGCTCAGTTGGGAGAGCGTTAGACTGAAGATCTAAAGGTCCCTGGTTTCATCCCGGGTTTCGGCATTTGTATTTGTTCTTTCTTTCTGCTCTGGCTTCAAGGAAACTATCCACAGCTTTGTTGGTGGGCCTCAATGGCGTGTGCTACGCTGCTCCTCTGAAAGTAAGTAATGTCTTGCTTTTTCATCTGACATTTTGACATCAGTGTTACAGGAAAGTTGCTTGTCATTGTTACATGACAGTAGGTTGTCGTAGGACAAGGCTGCATGAAGTGTGAACTGGAGCTTTCTTGGATCCACAAAAAAAATTGTTTTTGGGGAATGCGGGCATCGATCCCAATACCTATAGCATGCTAAGCAAACACAATACCAATTGATCAAATTCCCCAGCTGTTTGGAATTGCCACAAGGAGCAACTAAGAGTGTCCAGTCTTGTCAGTATATGCTGTTGTTGGACTTGTTAGTTTGCGCTCCAGCACTTGCAGAGGCTCGGTGCATCTCAACAATTGTGCTCTGTAGCCAGCGGCTGGTTAGCTCAGTTGGTTAGAGTGTGTGATACGCTGCTCTCTGAAAGTAAGTAATGTCTTCTTTCTCATCTGACATTGTGACATCAGTATTACATGAGAGTTGCTTGTCATTGTTAAATGACAGTTTCTTGTCATTGTTTACATGACAGTAGGTTGTCGTAAGACAAGGCTGCATGAAGTGTGAACTGGAGTTTTCTTGGATCCATAAAACAATGTGATTTTGGAGCATGCGGGCATCGATCCCACTACCTCACGCATGCAAAGTATTTGAGCTAATTCCCCAGCCGTTTGGAAATTCCGCAAGAAGCAACCAAGTCTTGTCCAGTCTTGTCAGGCTATGCTGTTGGTTGACTTGTTAGTTTACGCTCCAGCACTTGCAGAGGCTCGGTGCATCTCAACAATTGCGTCCAATAGCTAGCGGCCGGTTAGCTCAGTTGGTTAGAGCGTGGTGCTAATAATGCCAAGGTCATGAGTTCGATCCCCGTACTGGCTATGAGGTACTTTTTGACTGTCAAAATTGTGAGTCACATGCATGTGAATTGTCAAGGTTGCCACAGAATTGAATTTAGTGAATTGCCGAAATAGCTCAGTTGGGAGAGCGTTAGACTGAAGATCTAAAGGTCCCTGGTTCAATCCCGGGTTTCGGCATTTGTATTTGTTCTTTCTTTCTGCTCTGGCTTCAAGGAAACTATCCACAGCTTTGTTTGTGGTCCTCAATGGCGTGTGCTACGCTGCTCCTCTGAAAGTAAGTAATGTCTTGCTTTTTCATCTGACATTTTGACATCAGTGTTACAGGAAAGTTGCTTGTCATTGTTACATGACAGTAGGTTGTCGTAGGACAAGGCTGCATGAAGTGTGAACTGGAGCTTTCTTGGATCCATAAAACAATGTGATTTTGGAGCATGCGGGCATCGATCCCACTACCTCACGAATGCAAAGTATTTGAGCTAATTCCCCAGCCGTTTGGAAATTCCACAAGAAGCAACCAAGAGGGTCCAGTCTTGTCAGGATATGCTGTTGGTTGACTTGTTAGTTTACTCGCCAGCACTTGCAGAGGCTCGGTGCATCTCAACAATTGCGCCCAATTGATAGTTCCCGTTTAGCTCAGTTGGTTAGAGCGTGGTGCTAATAACGCCAAGGTCATGGGTTCGATCCCCGTACTGGCTATGATGTACTTTTTGACTGTCAAAATTGTGAGTCACATGCATGTGAATTGTCAAGGGTGCCACAGAATTTTATTTAGTTAATTGCCGAAATAGCTCAGTTGGGAGAGCGTTAGACTGAAGATCTAAAGGTCCCTGGTTTGATCCCGGGTTTCGGCATTTGTATTTGTTCTTTCTTTCTGCTCTGGCTTCAAGGAAACTATCCACAGCTTTGTTGGTGGGCCTCAATGGCGTGTGCTACGCTGCTCCTCTGAAAGTAAGTAATGTCTTGCTTTTTCATCTGACATTTTGACATCAGTGTTACAGGAAAGTTGCTTGTCATTGTTACATGACAGTAGGTTGTCGTAGGACAAGGCTGCATGAAGTGTGAACTGGAGCTTTCTTGGATCCATAAAACAATGTGATTTTGGAGCATGCGGGCATCGATCCCACTACCTCACGAATGCAAAGTATTTGAGCTAATTCCCCAGCCGTTTGGAAATTCCACAAGAAGCAACCAAGAGGGTCCAGTCTTGTCAGGATATGCTGTTGGTTGACTTGTTAGTTTACTCGCCAGCACTTGCAGAGGCTCGGTGCATCT
Source organism: Oncorhynchus kisutch (assembly GCF_002021735.2). Taxonomy (NCBI): domain Eukaryota; kingdom Metazoa; phylum Chordata; class Actinopteri; order Salmoniformes; family Salmonidae; genus Oncorhynchus; species Oncorhynchus kisutch. The sequence goes on along the minus strand of NW_022262900.1, from coordinate 104,195 downwards.
CAACAATTGCGCCCAATTGATAGTTCCCGTTTAGCTCAGTTGGTTAGAGCGTGGTGCTAATAACGCCAAGGTCATGGGTTCGATCCCCGTACTGGCTATGATGTACTTTTTGACTGTCAGAGAGATTAAAGTAGATGTCACGTGTCAAAATTTTGATTGATGACCCTATGTGAACCTATGTGAACTCTATGTGAACCCTATGTAGTGATGACGTGTGCATGTCTTCTGGTCAGGCAAGCCTGGTTAGGTGGGGGCTATGGTGGGAGTAAGGGTCCATTTGACAGGCCTTTAATGATTGATGACCCAAGCCTGATTTATGACCCTATGTAATGATTTATGACCCTATGTCATGTAGAAGGGTGCATGCCCAGGGGGGTTGGTGGGGTTGAGTAAGTGACCATGTGTCAGGTCAACCTGTTACTGTTTCTCACGGTTTGGGTTGGTTAAGGCCCCTTATAAAGCGCCTGAACAATACCTGTTTAAGACTGTACATGATAACCCCCCTGAATATTAAACAAAAATGACACCTATGCCAATTTTAGGGATGTTATGCTCGGCTTGTCATGAACCCAGTGACCAAAGCCTTGAAGAAGTTCTGTGTGAAGCTCCAGAATGTTTTAAAGGATTTTTGGGTACGAGTGAGGGCCACATGTCTTACATATTCCACCCGGAGGATTCTACGGTAAAGATATTCACAGACCGTGGACCCAAACCCCTTTATCCTGCAAAACCTGGGAGTTTTCCCCCGGCTCTGGGGATGAGAGAATGGCTAAACATCAGGCTGGCTCTTTGTAAAATTGAACAGGTCCTGAGTGGTACAAATGTGCCAGGATATGCGTTGGAAGAACAGGTCTGCGGCCGCAGTGATCTCAAGGCTCTAAGAATGGCTTCAATGGACTATAGCCCTGACAACAAAGTGACAATTTTAGCCTGTGACCTTTATGATAAGTCTAATGCTACAAAGTCTGTCAATTCTCCTGTAGCTTCCAGAGCACGCAAACATGTAAACTTTTTTATTCCTGTGTTTAGTTTTAAATGGGTGGATTATCCAATTTTCATAACACTTATGAATAAGCTGGACATTCTCTTCCAAAATGGGGAACAGTTAAAGCGCTGGGCGAGGCTTTCCTTGAGACAGAGTCAAGACCAAAAGGCCCGACGGAGGATCTACCCCTGGAGTGAAAACTTACCAAGTGTTGATGGACCTAGCAAGAGAGCCTTGCCTTTTGAGGGCGAACTCGACACGGACAATGGCGGTTGGTTGCATAAGCTCCCAGGATCTGTAAGAAAGGCATCGTAAAATACCTTAAGAATGTAAGGATATAAAATGTATGTACTAAATATTTTGAATGAAATAAATGGTTTTAAAATCAGAATCTCACCACGTTATGAACTCTCGCGTTTGTTCACTCTTAGCGCAGTCTGTCCCTGAGAAAAAACTTGCGGAAAAAGCCATGTGCGCGCGTATGTGCGTGAGGGAGTTTTCTGTAGTGGCTGTGTGTGTGTGTGTGTGTGTGTGTGTGTGTGTGTGTGTGTTTCAAAAACAGAAAAAGGGGGGGGCGGGTTGTTTGTTAAAAAAATACCCTTGCATCTGCGCTCAAGGCTCTCTCTCGCTCTCTCTCTCTCTCTCTCTCTCTCTCTCTCTCTCTCTCTCTCTCTCTATGCCTGGTGGGTCGTTTGAAACCAAGGTTTACACTAGCCTGCAAAACAGATGCCTACCCCCCAACAATAATATTGTGTCTTACGACTCCTAATCTTAAAGGCCTTTCATAAAACTATTTTTTAGGTGGGCTAAAAAGTCATTCATCCCAGCGATGTCGAGACCAACCCACCCCCTGCATCTAGGTGCTAGCACCCCGGAGATTTTAGAAGATCCAAAAGGATCCTAATGTTTAGACACACCCAATACCATGTGTTTGAAATGTGTCAAATATACCATGGGCGGGGGTATAGCCCGAAAAAAAAACGACAAACCCCAAATGCTATGTAAAAATCATTCAGGGGTTTTTCTCTAGGTCGTAGGGTACAAAAGCGCTAGAAACCAGGGGCAATGTTAGCCGCGTTTTAGTTCCGATGCAAACAGCACCTCCAGAAACTCCAAGAATCGTTATCGGACTGAAGCGTTAAAAAAGATAATCGGGGAAAACAGTCTAATGGATCTATCGCAAGGTGAGTTCTTGAAATAAATCTTTATTAGATTTGGTTGTTGTGGGGAATTGTTTGAAAAGCGTGGGATGTTATAGAAATATTAAACAATCATTAGGATCAGTATGCTTACCGTATAACAAGGCAATATTAGCTAAAGTGATTATAGCTTTAATATTGTCGAATGTTTTATAGATTCTGAAGCATTCACGCAGATACTCCGAGGTATAACTGAGCTCGAACCATCCAATGGGGCTCCGGAACAAAGTGCAGACAAACAAACGCCTACCCTGAATTGTAAACGTAAGTAAGCTCCAAGAATTCCATACATAAAAATATTTATACCTTAAAAACAAAAAGTGTGGGCATCTTATATTAAAAGTTATTTTATATGTTTACAGAGGACCTAAAGCCTAGAAGGTTAAACGAGGCCCTATGGAGCCTGAACGGTTTCTGCGAAGCATATGACTACGAGACAATTCTGCCCTACTCCCAGGATGTATTTACACAAAAGCAGCGAACAGAGACTTTAAACGGCAGGTCAACTCCCCTTGGCCAGGACAACGTTGTCCCCCATATTTCTAAACACCAAAGGATAATTAGTGCTCAGATCCACAGTTCCGCTTCACCCGAACAATTCTACTTGGCCGATATTCACGAGACGTCGTTCCAAGGACAAGGTATGAATCAATTATATATTATTATTTATATATATTATTATTTTAATATTTATATATTTTTTTTTTATGCCGGAATATGTTAAAACAAGGCCTAATGCTGTTTTTTTTTTTTTTTTTTTTTCAGGCTCACCATCTACCGAACCTGCAGATGCTGTAATACAGGTTGAACAAAGACATCAGCCCCTGGTTTCAGAGCTTCTTCAGAACAGCCCTCGTCAAAAAAGCCGAGGTATTTAATTAATGTATTGTTAATATATAGGCTTATATCTGAAATGTATTTGGCATTTTTAACATATTTTAGGGTTAATAACCTATTTTTGTATGTATTATTTTTATTTCAGACTCCTCACCGGCTTATAAAGACAACGCACAAACATCGGAGGATGCCCAGACAAGCATCCCCGAGGAGGCTCCAAAGACACCAGTCAAGAAAACAGCGAAACCTGATGATTTCAAAGATTTAAATGACATTTCTGAGGTAGACGATTTGATGTTCTGTGAAGCTGCCAACCTTCTTGAATCGGCCAATTCTGTGGGGGAAACAGCAGATTCTGAAATAGACCAAGAACGTTTTTTCAAAGCGTTTACCCTGGGTTTAAAATCACGAAAGGCTCTACTCCAGAGGCGCGTGTGTATTCTACTCGAGCATCAATACAATCAGGATGTGTCATTCTGGCGTAGCGAGCTACCCCGTAGGTTAAAAAACATTAGGGCTAAAACAAGCAAATACCGCCGTTAAAAAACACACATGTAAACACACACACACACACATCCTTAATTAGACAGATGGCGCCCCCTATAGACCAAAGTGAGACAATTGAAACCCTCTTAGCCATGATCCCTACAGAGCTCCAAGATATAGTTAACCATATGAATGATTCGGGGGTAATTGACATAATGACAATAGATGAAAATCTATTATCACAGATTCCCTCCGAACTCATAGACATTATTACACGTATGAATGAGTCAGGGCCTTCCGAGGAAAACATGTTAACACAGATTCCCGAAACCATCATATCTCTAATTACCCAGCTTAACGCGAGCCCTAGGTTTAATTCGGCCCCACAGACACCTCTAAGACAGCCTTTAACAACATTGTCCGAAGAGTCTGAAAGTCAATATGATGTTTTTGAACAGTTGGACAAATGTCTAGCAAATCTGGAGGGGGGCGGTCTTGAGATCAGTGTACAGAACGAGAGCGCTAGGTTTAATTTGGCACCCCAGACACCTATAAATCAGCCTTTAACACCAATGTCCGAAGAGTCTGAAACCCAATACGATGTTTTTGAACAGTTGGACAATTGCCTAGCAAATCTGGAGGGGGGAGGTCTTGATCGAAGTGTACATGTTTTGCGTCGAAATAAATTCAGCAATATTGAGGTTCGCCAGTTTTTCAATTTCGCATGGGGGGGTCAGATTCGGGAATATGCTGTGTTTTACGTAATGCTTATGGACACTTTGAATGAACTGTTAGCTAGGATTAGAGATTATAGCGAACCTAGGGATCTCTTACAGTTGGAAATTTGTGGAGACAGTCTACAGAGCAAGGTATCGCTTATTTTACAGAATGGTGAAGCAGAGCTTGAACAATTTGTTAAACTGCTAGAACGCCTTGTTCAGTCAAATTTAAACGTGCTAGCAGATAGGACCCTCGAACTTGTAGTACAATTAGTACGACAACCACAAGGGGGCGGGGGTCAGAGACGAAAGCTCGAGAGTTTAATGCAGTCCGAAATCATAAGCAATAAAAGGGCCTATCTCATAAACGTTCACAATCCAGGTAATAAGCTATGTTTTGCCATAGGTTTGGCCCACTTACTCAGCCCAGGATGTACTGATCAAGCCGCGTTACAAAAAGCTCGAGAGCTACAAACTGCGGTGGGTCTCGGTATACAGGATGCTGTGGCTTTCTCAGACATAGTCAAATTTGAAAACTTTCTGAACATCAAGATTGTGGTTTTGTACCACAGTAGGGCTAATGACGCTCTCCTCAAGTTCCAAAATATACCCGAACCACATCCTAAGACTATGTACTTTTATGTGCAAAATGAGCATTACTATGCCGTAACTAACATCACAGCCTTTTTAGGCGCTCCATATGTCTGTCCAGCCTGTCATACCGGCTACACACGCATGGGGGGGCACTCGTGCCGTTACAACTGTTCAGTATGTCTGGATAAACATTGCCCTATGCAGCCGCTAAACATGACCCCCTGTGCGGATTGTCACCGCACATGTCGTTCGGCCTACTGTTACGAAAAACACAAAACTGAAACATGGCATCCCAAGGCATGTAAATCTGTAAGCAGTTGTGACATTAACAAGAAATGTCCAAAATGTCATTGCAATTACAACCTTAAAATAGATAGCCCTAAACCTCATGTTTGTGGAATTATACACTGCCCAATCTGTAAAGGTCCTTTGAAAAGCAGAGACGCGGAAGCGGTTCAAGAAGTAACACATGAGTGTTACATTCAGCCCTTGGCTGAAGATGAACATACAGAGAAATATGTGTTTTATGATTTTGAGACAAATCAGCAATCAGGGGTTCATTTGCCTATTTTTGTGTCAACCATGACTTTCAAGGGTGAAAAATGGTCGGCCGAGGGACCCAATTGTGCCCGGCTCTTTCTAAAACATTTTAGAAAAGCCCAGTACAGAAACTTCACGTTTATAGCTCACAATGCTAGGGCCTATGACGCCTATCTGCTTCTGAACCCTTTGATACAGCAAGGCGTGGCCCCCAGTGTCATAGCTCAAGGGAGTAAAATATTATGCTTTGTTGACCCCGCCTTCAAACAGAGATACATTGACAGCTTAAGCTTCTTACCCATGAGATTGGCTCAAATGCCAGAGGCCTTGGGTTTTGAAAACTCTGTCAAAGGCTATTTCCCTCATTTCTTCACATCTGAGGAGAATCTACATTATATAGGATCTTATCCAGCCCCCGAAATGTACGGGTGTGATCAAATGTCTCCCAAAGAGCGTGAGAGATTCATGACATGGTACGAGACCGTAAGACATGGCACTTTTGATTTCCATAAAGAGATGGAATCATACTGTGACAATGACGTTGTTATACTTCGTGAAGGATGCCTCAGATTCAGAGAAGAGGTAATCAAAGATGCGGGCATTGACCCCTGGAGCTGTACAACTATTGCATCAGCGTGCATGAAAACCTATCGTACACACTATCTAACTCCTGAATCTATAGCTATCCCATCGCCAGACAACTACCGACGCCAATTCAAGGCCTACTCTAGTGGTTCCATTCAATGGTTGGAGTACTTGGCCCAGGATAAAGATATTTTTATCCAACATGCTTTGAATCGGGGGGAGAAGGCTTTTGGGCCTTACCATGTAGATGGATACACACAGATTGACGGGGTTGAGACAGTGTATGAGTACAACGGTTGTTTCTTCCACGGTTGTAAATTATGCTTTGTCCCCCAGACCTTGTGTGTCCTAACCCAAAAGACTTTTGGGGAAATGTACCAAGAGTTTCAAGACAAACTGAATTCTTTAAAGGCTACTTACGGGTTAAAAGTTGTGGTTTTGTGGGAGCACGAATGGACAGCCCTCAAAAAGGCAGATCCTAGTGTTAAGGCCTTCCTTACCCATTATGACCCTCCAGAGCCCCTGGAACCGCGACAGGCCTTGTTTGGAGGCCGGACCAATGCTTTGACATTGCGTTATGTAGCTCAACCCGACGAGACAATAGGCTATGTAGATTTTACATCCCTATATCCTCATGTAATGAGTTCCTCATTCTATCCTATAGGGCATCCTGAAATTATTCACAGCGACTTTGACGAACCCCAAAATTATTTTGGTTTAATCAAAGCGACTGTCTACCCTCCTAGGGGGCTGTTTATACCTGTGTTGCCTTACAAGGGTCCTAAAGGAAAACTTTTCTTTCCCCTTTGTCGCACATGCTGTGAAAACCACAACCAGGAAAACCCCTGTGATCACACAGATCAAGAAAGAGCCCTGACCGGTGTATGGGTCACTGTAGAATTCTCTAAGGCTTTAGAGAAGGGGTATCGTGTGGCCAAAATCTTTGAAGTGTGGAACTTTTCCAGGAAATCAGACACACTTTTTAAAGAGTACATCAAAACCTTCTTGAGATGCAAGCAGATGGCTTCAGGCTATCCTGCATCGGTCACAGATCAAGAAAGTAAAGACCAGTACATTCAAGACTACCATGACAGAGAAGGCATCCTTCTTGACCCTGACAGAATAGAGGTCAACAAAACCAAAAGAAATGTGTCGAAATTGTACTTGAACTCCCTTTGGGGGAAATTAGCGCAGAGATGCAATATGCTAACAACTTCGATCATTAAAGACCCCGAAGAATTTTTGGAATTTGTTTTTTCGGACCAATACGAAATTTCACATTTTTCCTTCTTGAGTCAAGACATTGCCTTGGTGCAATGGAGGCGCCACCAAAAGTGGGTTCTACCCCCGGGTAATGTAAATGTGTTTCTTGCAGCATTTACCACAGCCTATGGCCGCCTTGAACTGTACACCCTCATGGAACAGCTTCAGAGGCGGGTTCTTTACCACGACACAGACTCTGTGGTCTATGTAAGCAAACCGGGGGATTGGACCCCCCCACTTAGCAACTATCTTGGGGGTTTAACGAGTGAACTCGAAGAGGGTGACCATATTACAGAATGGTCCTCATGTGGTCCAAAAAGCTATGCTTTTAGGACTAAAGCCAATCACGTGGTGTTGAAAGCCAAAGGCGTGACTCAAAACTATGAAAATGCACCGCGTGTAAACTTGGAATCAATCACGCGCTTGGTCGAGGGGTTCGTAAAGGACAAGAATAGTGACTTGGAGATTTTGAGCTCCTACAACAAAATAGTGAGGGATAAAAAGGGGTTCCATCTAAGAAACGCACCACTCACTAAAAGATTCAGGGTAGTCTATGACAAGAGACAGCTATTGCCTGACGGTACCACATTGCCCTTTGGCTACTGACTTATGCTACAAGCCCCAGTGTGTCTTAAAGCTTAAGATATTATGACTGCTGTCGAGGGTTTTGACCCCCGTCTACAATTGCCTTTTTCAGCATTAATTGCAGGCCCTTCAAACAGTGGTAAAACTTTTTTTGTAAAAAGTATTTTAGAGAATTCTGAACATGTGTTATCTCAAAAGCCTGACAATATTGTATGGTGTTATTCATGTTACCAACCTCTGTATGATGAATTATTGAAGACAATAAAAATCAAGTTTGTTGAAGGAATACCCGATTCTCTGTCTGATGATGAACTTCTCCCCCCACATGTAAATAATCTGCTGGTTTTGGACGATATGCTATTTGCTGGTAGCGAACACCCTGAAATTGCACGAGCTTTTACCCAATATACTCATCATAGAAACCTGTCCGTGCTTTACTTGGTCCAGAATGTGTTTCACCAAGGTAAAAATAGTCGGACCATTAGCTTGAATGCCAACTACATGGTATTGTTTAAAAATCCTAGAGACAAACTGCAAATTAGCACTCTAGCTCAGCAGATGTACCCTGGACGGAAATCATACTTTATGGAGAGCTATGAGGACGCTACCAAAGAGCCATTTTCTTATTTAATCGTGGATTTAAAAGCAAATACTCCAGAACACCTTAGGCTACGTACAGGGCTGTTTCCGGGGGAGAGGCCTGCTGCATACCTTCCTAAAAAGTAAACGCTATGTCTCTGCGTTTAAAAAGAAACCTCCCCCTCTTGAGAAGGCTAGTGGGTTCTACAGCTAAAGAACGGAAGGCCATCTTGGGTCGCTGTTCTTCAGATCTCATATTAGCCCTATGTGAGATTGCTTTGAATCTTCTCAAAGGACGCATTCCACTCACCCTGAACCAATTGAAAAAATTAAGGAGACAAAAGACAGCGATCAAACTCTTTGCCAATAAAAGGGCCAGTCTTCAAAAGAAAAGACATAGTATACAACAGTCTGGGGGTTTTCTTCTACCTTTACTCAGTATAGCCGTGCCCTTCATCACCAGCCTTATTGCGGCCAGACGTGGGGGTTGAACACGTGGTGTGATGGCCACTAAAATGTACTTGGTGCCTCAACAAGAGTTGGATAGACTTAAAAAACAAATGCAGGGTCCTGAAGATATCAGACAAACAGCGGAAAATGATTTGGATACGGCCATGAAGGATGTTTTGAACCGAAAAGGATTGAACCCCTATGATAAGATTCAAAAATACACAAACCTAATGCAAAGGTATTTGACTCGGGTAAAGCAAGGGGAGAGAGAGACTAACCATTTAACCCTTTCCCTACCGGACCCTTTAACAGATGTCGAACCTAACGATAGCCATGCCCCTGTAAGGCCTGTACCGTCGATCTTACCTAGTGGAGATAATATGTCGGGTGAAGCTCAAATGCCATTTGAAGATAAAGTTATGCATGACCTACTGACACATGTGCCTTTACGTAACAGGAAGAATGTTAAATACATTATGAACAAGATAAAAGACTCAAAGGGGATAGCTGCTTGGAACGACTCTGGAGAGTTTATCCTTCAGGGCTCTGTGGTTAGGGGGTCCCATATGCAGGACTTGCTTAAAAGTACCACGGCTGCCCACAAGGTTGCTGATGACCGAAGGCCTCCCGGCTGGCGTCAGTTTCTTAAGGCCCTGGCAATCCTCAACATCCCCCTCTCCGGTGTACCCAACCATAAGCTTCGTCAACAGATTCAAGCTTTAAAACAAAAGCCTTCAACGAGATACAGCACCCCTAAAGATGCCCCAACGACACCGTCCCCCTATGAAAGCGATGATGCTAACTCATTTACTCCCATGAACGTCTCAGGACCTTTTCCTAAACCCGATCTCTCGGCGTGGTTAGACTTTTGAAAATGACTTTTGAATGACTATGATTAAATTCAATAAATTTTTTATTTGAAAAATAAGCAAGTTAACATTTGTGGCATTCTTGAAACATATGACGTGAGCATACGCCTTGATTACGCGTTCTTAAAGGACACACATTTGAACACTTTTGATATTTTCTAACAAAACAAGATACAAGGTTATCATTACTTCTTAAATCATCCTTATAAAGAGACATAACATCTTCAAAAGAAACTCCCCGGGCTCTTTGGCACAGGTAAAATACACAGTGGTGACCGCATGTAGTGGAAAGGTTATCTTGCACTTGTTTGATGTTGTAGTAGATCTTTGTACCGTTTAGGGTCAAAAAATCTTTAATAGATTTAGGGAAATGTGAAAAACCGCGGGGAAAGCCATAGGAATCAAAAAAAGTTGAGATTTTTCGTCCACCTTCCTGTTCTAATGTCATAGCTAGCCAATGTTCACCAGGCATGTGTTTAGGATGGGTATTGACAATAAACATTGCAGGCCTCTCAGGCCATATCTCAATAGGTAATTCATCACAAGCCAACACTCCACAAAATTGTTTTCCAATCAAGCGGCTCATGAGCCCGTCCAACTCTTGGGTATTCATGTCTTTGTTCAAAGGTCCTTAATAATAATCCACTAAGACCTGTCTTCGGGCATTCACTTCCAAGATTGAATCAGAGCATGCGTAAACAATCATGCTAACTGTACAGGCTAAAGGTGTACGGAAACGCATTTCCAGCCTGAGGTTACCTTGGGACACCACAGACAGATTTCCTGAGGTGTCATCATCAGGTGATAAATTGAAAGCATACAATGTGTAACCCTCTGCAAAATCATTTCTGTCAATAGGTAAAGAGAGATCTTTTAGATGTCGCCCTGTAGCCAGGAATAGATTGTAAAATTCTCGCACAGATATGTTGTTATTAAATTGTGGTTGGAAAGCCTTCGCCGGAACCTGACGTCCGTCCTGACAGAGCGCTACATACTCTGCATTGAAGTGCTGAAAATTAAAGGTTTTTTTATCTAAACTGCCCGTATTAGAGGCGTGATCAACCAGACCTATAACCACATATCTAGGTAAAGGGCCTAGAAATAGGTTTTCTTGACTGCAGATTCTACTGCCCACAGGTATGCTAAAGGTTTTCATGGTAATTCTTTGGAGAGGGTAAAGGGCATTTCCTTTCATCAAAGCATGTGAGTGACCCAGGCGCACGGCCGGAGATACAGATACTTTTTTAATAAAAAGGGTTGCCCCCAACACTTTCAAACTAAAATCCCCGTCTTGGGGAGACATCAGGCAAAAATCATCCTTGGCCCTGGTTAATTTTAATCTTAAATCAACCGAATTTAAGAGTAACCGTTCTTGAAAGAAAATGTCAGAGTGTATAGGGCCTAGCAAATGAAACTCTCGAGATTCGGCGCAGTAGCGAGCTCGTGCCGCTAGTCCTTTGTTTGCACCGGTGGAAGGGTCTGTCGATTCCATAGAGGCTCCTGCAGTATCCTTGCTAAACAGCCCGGCGCTAAATTGGGTTTTGAGAGTGTCTTCGGAGTAGTTTAGTAAACACTCCATGATGGCTCTATAAGGGTATGTAGCGCTGCTTTGACTGATTAGGCGTTCACCCAAAGTCACATCAACTTGGGAGAAAATGGTGGCCAAGGGGTAATTAATGAGACTCACTTTGGCATCGTCTGCAATATTAGACCCATCTCTTTTGGTCACTTTTAGACGTAAATGCACCAAGGTGTTGTTGAGGTCCAGATAGTTGTCACCATGGCCTGGTATGAAAAATTCGATAGGCCCGTTATCGGTAATAGCAGAGAGAGGGGCTATCTCCACATAACTGGATCTATCTATTGAATGCTGCGTTAACGGTGCCGTGAAAAGATCAAGTTCTGTCTTTATAGCTTCAGAGGACATTCGATGTAAAAGAGCCATGTCACTTATTCTTTTAGAAAATACTTCCTAGTATTCTTTTAGCCTGTTTTGGTACAGACCTCCTCACTTTACCCCGTCTTTGACTTACTGAGGTTCTTTTAACAGTTAACCGCCGCTTTTTAGGTGCCGGCCTACGCCTTAAACCAGGGGGTCTCTTTTTTGGCCTTCGAGACAATATCATAAGCCCCGAGCCTTCTTGATGCTCCACCTCTGGTGACGCCCTTCGGGTCATAGCATTGGCTACAACCTCACTTACTATATTTTTAGCCGCTGATTTTAAATGTGGTTTGGCTATGCTGAAGCCTCTCTTCATAAACGGTAAAACCATCCTGAAGAGGTTACGGAATATACCTCCTATCCCCGAACCATACATTGTCGGCGCTCCATGATATCCTGGTAGTCCATTACCCACTTGATCCACATAGTATGAAACATAACGGTTAGGGTCGAGCTGATGGTGCTCCATAACACTTTTATTTGTATTATGTTTATAAATATAATACAGCTATTATATATGTAGAGAGGTTTTGGTGGGTCTAAAGTGGAGTTTTACAATCGTTTTACCATAAGTAAATTCAATGTTTTCGTTCTGATCCGTTTTAAGCTCAACCAGAATGTTTTCAATATAGTTCTTGCTGACATGTACGTAGTGCGGCTTGTCATAATTGACAGTGACGATGTCCCCATCCTTGCCGTCTATATGAACTGTTCGCAGGAGGGGCACACAGCTGTCTCCGACCCTTTGATAGGTTATGATGTCGGTATAGACAAATATGTTGTAAAAGCCTGCATGTATATCCGCAGGGAATGGGAATAATTTATCGTTCACATACGTCCATTTATTGGGACCCATCCCCAACATGTAGGATAAATTACCGCTGGTCTTTATACCTCCGTTAGCAGGCCCTGAGATTTGTATCCTTTTATGGATTGGATTGTAGAATAGGAATATTTCCATCTTGTTCAGGGTTAGGTGTTCATTCAACTCTGAGACGATCCTGTCGACGGTTCTATAGAAACCTTTTTTAAGCTTAATAAGTTTCGCAGGTTCCGAGAACCTTTTGCAATAAAAATCACGGTCCTTAGCTTTGATATTATACCAACTATGGGGGTATGTAATCTCGCTGAGACCTACTTCCCAAGCCTCTGATAACTCTATAGGCTTTGGAAAATTGGTTGTATACTTCGAACTCTGATTATTACGATATATCTGTGCCGACGCATTACTGGGGAGAGTCAGGTAGAAGCCGCTGTGTTCCATGATGCCCAACTGTGTACACGCGAATGATGCGCTAGTTATCATGACTAGGGGTTTAAATTAAGCCCCGTTGCCTCCACCACATCCTGCTCCAATACCCAACTGTTGAACTTTTGAGGCCAGTTTTTCCAGTGGACCAGTAACCATTTTTTACCCTTTTCTCTCTTCTGATCTAGAATCTCCTCCACGTGAAAGACTTTGTCTTTACCCAACTGGACCTTCTGTAATTCCTTCTCATAAAAAGATCCCTCTATAAGATCCCCGTCATAATCTTTTAATTTGTAGACCGGCGGAATGCGTGGCAGACATTCGGTAACGGTAAACAACTCCGAGCTAAAGCCTTGTTCGTATTTTTTGTCGAAAACACCCCTCAACTTTGATATACGCACCAAGTCACCCACTAGGAATTTAAAAGTCATTTTTTTCTTACGGCGAAGTGGGAACAAACCATACATATTTTTAAAGACTTGAAAAGAGTTTTCCGAAGAGACCTCCGAGGGCTTCATACGTATAGTCTTATGGTAGCTGTGGTTGTACCCGTTTACTAAATCCTGAACTATGTCTGTATATCGGTTGGTGTTGTGAGCTGTAAAATAGCGCCACATCCGCTCTTTCAAAGTCCTATTAAAGCGTTCCACAACCGAAGCTTTCAAATCAGAGCCTGTAGCAAAATGTACTATATTATACTTATTCATTAGCTTCTGAAATGTTTTATTAAAAAATTCTTTTCCGCCATCCGTCTGCACTTTCTTGGGTGCGCCTCCTGCCTTCAAGATCGATTCAAAGGCCCTGGTCACCTCTGCCCCGCTCTTATTTTTTAACACCCTTACATAGGCTAATTTAGAGAAAATATCTATAACCGTTAGCATGTAGCGATTTCCATCATTTTTATCGGCAAGGGACTGCATGTCACATAGATCCGCCTGAAATTGGGATAATGGATGCGTAGAAAAAACTCTATTTCTTCGAAAATGTTTTCTTACAGGTTTATGTAGAGTGTAGGCATCTTGCTCTGATAACCATTCATTCACTTTAGCATCGCTTAACAGACTACCTGTTTCTTCGACTATAGCTCTCTGTAAACGCTCTTTACCCCCATAAGACCCGGGGTTAGAGGGATTATAATATATGTTTTTCAACAGCTGCTCAGCCATCCTTCTTGCCTCTCTGAGGTACAATAACTGTAATGAGCCACTTTCATATAACGACAACATTTCAGTTTGTGAATTTTTATTTTAAGAATGCAGCAATTATTACGTATACAGACAATTCAGGATTTGTTGCAAGATACAAGTCCCCGTTTTCTCAACAATCACAGCATGCAACACCCTGTATATATTGTTTAGATTTACAGGTTTGTTTCGCTGAATTTTTAAAACACACACGTCTGATATATAAGTATATAAACAACAAATATGATACACATTCACATTAAAGGGTGGTTCAAACAAATAATGTAAAATCTTAGCCAAAGTTATTTCTAGTTCTTCAGAATCCTCAACAAGCCTTGATACCATATGTGACCATTGTAAACTCTCGCCCGTATGTCGGACATGTTTCATGATTTGCTCCATTTTTAACACACGCTCTACAATAACCCCTGTATTGTGGGTTGTGTAGAACTTTACATTGTTCACTTTATTTTCAATAATCTGATGCATAACATTTGTAAGGTCTCTCAAAAGAAAAAATGTATTTATTCGCTCAAACATCGTAGACACATAGTTACCCATAGCTCTAAATAAACAAAATGTCACTCGGTCTCTTGGGATTTATTGAGCCAGAAAAGCATCACATCAGCCACCACAGCTTCCCTGTATTTGTTGTCGTCCACCAGGGTGTGTCGGATTTCTTTGAGTTTCTCATGGATGAAGATGGCCTCCTTCAGTTCATGTAGGAAGGCTTCGGTTACCCCGTAAACTCTAGGGATAGACGGCGCAATACCCATAGACTCCAGGGCGATGACCAGCGCTGGTATAAAACGGCAGGACCACAGTCTTTTCACCAGCTCCTCAAAATGATTGAAAAAGTAGTATCTAGGAGGGTCGTAGAGGCAAGGATGACGACGCTGGCTGGTATGATTGATCTCACAGCCGATGCATTTTTCTCGTATATATTCGCCAATCACCACGTTTAAAAGTGTAGCTACAGAGGCCTTGATTGTATCCACAAAAATAGTACTGGCCACCCCATCAAACACATCCTCAGGCTGGGTCAATGTCGGTGGTGTCACGGGTTTTGCCAGGGGTGCGTAGAGTGTAGGGCTTCGTGGCATAGAGTCTTTAGTGTCGGGCCCCCATGACGTAGTGGCTTCCTCGTAGATGGTCTGGAGATCCATGGTGTATGCTGAAATGAAGAACTGGCTGCTTTTTTCTTTTTATTGTAGAACAAGGCCATTGGGTATCTGGGGGGGCGGGGTTAAAGCATCCGCTTACTTAGTTTTCTTCTGACGCTGTATCTTCTTGAGGCTCTTTTGCATCGTAATCTTTACGATTCGTATATATTATGCACTTCTTTAAATGAACAAGGCTCTGACGCTGTTGGCTCTGTACAAAGAGAGCATCCAACGGTTGCAACATTTTCAATTCCAGTACATCCCAACTCTTAAAAGGAATAAGCAGACGCAGTCGGGTATCCCCAGTCAGGCCACCACCCCTAAGGTTGTGGTTTCGGATTGCCTCGGTGCCGATATAGAACTCCACGCTGCCGCACGGTCGGCCATTCTTTCTTTGTATTTTCACCCTGTGAAATATTTGTCCTGAGGAGTCAGGGGTACCTTCCCAACGGGTCTCGTGGCCCGTGAACACACTATACCCCTTGGTGATAAGGCTCAGTTCAGGACACACAACCTTGCGAAAAACCGACCAGTCTTCAACACCATATTCCAAGCCTACAGTCTGGTCTGTATATTCTTCTCCTTCATCTACCGTATAGAGGGTCACTCTACAGGCCAGGTAATCAAACCGATACCCCCACTGCTGGCCATTAGACATCAACACTTGATCTGTCAGAGCATTTGCTGGCGGTATTTGGGTTCTATACACATTTAAAAAACGTTTTTTTGGCGCATCATATATTGCTGGTTGATACTTTGCCCTTGCTCTATGGGCAACCCGAAGGCCTGTTTCAGTTGTTACCGTCATCACTGCTTTGGTACCGATCCCAAATTCCATGGTTATTCTTAAGATCTTGTGCACTCTTAAACAGGTATTGTTCAGCGGCTTTATAAGGGGCCTTAACCAACCCAAACCGTGAGAAACAGTAACAGGTTGACCTGACACATGGTCACTTACTCAACCCCACCAACCCCCCTGGGCATGCACCCTTCTACATGACATAGGGTCATAAATCATTACATAGGGTCATAAATCAGGCTTGGGTCATCAATCATTAACGGCCTGTCAAATGGACCCTTACTCAACCCATAGCCCCCACCTAACCAGGCTTGCCTGACCAGAAGACATGCACACGTCATCACTACATAGGGTTCACATAGAGTTCACATAGGTTCACATAGGGTCATCAATCAAAATTTTGACACGTGACATCTACTTTAATCTCTCTTCTGTGGCTTGACTACAAACCTGTAACCTATGCTAATGTGGCCTATAGAGCTAGAAGGATGGATAACCAGGTGTGTAAAGGTGTGAGGTGGGATCCTATCCCAAATGGACAACTAATCCCTATGTACTTGTGGAGATCTGAGAGGATATGATTGGTATAAGAAACACGACTAAACTTCAACCTCCGGAGGGGTCAAGAAAGTTCAATTTCGTTGTCGGCAGGATTTGAACCTGCGCAGGAAGATCCTAATGGATTTCTAGTCCATCGCCTTAACCACTCGGCCACGACAACAGTCTTGTCAGCAGTGAATGGGCCACCAGGCATAGCCTACAGAAAGTGATAATTTTACAACTGAAAGACAATGCAGTAACTCATTAACTCATTATAATGCAATAAAATGAATTGTTCCCCTCATTCATTATTAAGTACAGATGTTTTCTAATTTCCTTGATCAGCTCCAGAAGGTTTTCATTTGAGAGTGTTTATTATAAATTGTTATTTCATTTTCTTATTATTACTGCTAAGCAGCATGACTCCTGAGAGGCACTAAACAACTGTCAGAAGTGGGATTTGAACCCACGCCTCCATGGGAGACTGCGACCTGAACGCAGCGCCTTAGACCGCTCGGCCATCCTGACTACAGCACAGTACCTGGGTATCGGGTTAAAGAGTATGGGGTAAAAGTAGAAATAGGCACAGCAACGCAATCACCACAGAGACCAGTAAATTTATGCACGATACCGACTTGCACTTTCAATAGTCATTTGTTTTTATCAATGAAAAACTCCAGTCATTGATTTAACCTCAATATGGCCTTCAATGGAAAAGAGTAGTAAATCGTCATTGAATGAACGCTAAACTGGCCTCAGAATATGGCCATTCTGATATAAATGATAAAATTCCTCAGATAAGACCGAAAAAGTGTCTGTAAATATCAGCAATCATCAGGGTAAGAGTGACAACAGGTCCACATGGGGGAAATCTTAACAAATGTCTTAATGGGTATTTTCAACGCAATCGTGTTATTATTTATTTTTAGGGTTTAACAAGGCAGCTCACCTGTGACCTGTGGCTTGACTTTAGATGTGGCCAGTTCGATTACCCTGCAGACTTTAAGAGTGTCTTCAGAATATGGCCATTTTGACATGAATTTAAAAATGCCTCAGATAGGACCAAAAAAGTGTCTGGAGCTATCCGTCAGGGTAAGAGTGACAACAGGTTTCCACATGTCAAAATGGGGGAAATCTTAGAAAATGGCTTAATGGTTATTCATGAGAATCGTGAGAATCGTGAGTGTATCATGGGATCTCACCTGAAATCTGTGGCTTGACTACAAACCTGTAACCTATGCTACTGTGGCCTATAGAGCTAGAAGGATGGATAACCAGGTGTGTAAAGGTGTGAGGTGGGATCCTATCCCAAATGGACAACTAATCCCTATGTACTTGTGGAGATCTGAGAGGATATGATTGGTATAAGAAACACGACTAAACTTCAACCTCCGGAGGGGTCAAGAAAGTTCAATTTCGTTGTCGGCAGGATTTGAACCTGCGCAGGAAGATCCTAATGGATTTCTAGTCCATCGCCTTAACCACTCGGCCACGACAACAGTCTTGTAAGCAGTGAATGGGCCACCAGGCATAGCCTACAGAAAGTGATAATTTTACAACTGAAAGACAATGCAGTAACTCATTAACTCATTATAATGCAATAAAATGAATTGTTCCCCTCATTCATTATTAAGTACAGCTGTTTTCTAATTTCCTTGATCTTTGGTCAGCTCCAGAAGGTTTTCATTTGAGAGTGTTTATTATAAATTGTTATTTCATTTTCTTATTATTACTGCTAAGCAGCATGACTCCTGAGAGGCACTAAACAACTGTCAGAAGTGGGATTTGAACCCACGCCTCCATGGGAGACTGCGACCTGAACGCAGCGCCTTAGACCGCTCGGCCATCCTGACTACAGCACAGTACCTGGGTATCGGGTTAAAGAGTATGGGGTAAAAGTAGAAATAGGCACAGCAACGCAATCACCACAGAGACCAGTAAATTTATGCACGATACCGACTTGCACT
Organism: Oncorhynchus kisutch; assembly: GCF_002021735.2. NCBI lineage: Eukaryota > Metazoa > Chordata > Actinopteri > Salmoniformes > Salmonidae > Oncorhynchus > Oncorhynchus kisutch. Next base: position 85,660 of record NW_022262900.1, on the reverse strand, counting down.
TTCAATAGTCATTTGTTTTTATCAATGAAAAACTCCAGTCATTGATTTAACCTCAATATGGCCTTCAATGGAAAAGAGTAGTAAATCGTCATTGAATGAACGCTAAACTGGCCTCAGAATATGGCCATTCTGATATAAATGATAAAATTCCTTAGATAAGACCGAAAAAGTGTCTGTAAATATCAGCAATCATCAGGGTAAGAGTGACAACAGGTCCACATGGGGGAAATCTTAACAAATGGCTTAATGGGTATTTTCAACGCAATCGTGTTATTATTTATTTTTAGGGTTTAACAAGGCAGCTCACCTGTGACCTGTGGCTTGACTTTAGATGTGGCCAGTTCGATTACCCTGCAGACTTTAAGAGTGTCTTCAGAATATGGCCATTTTGACATGAATTTAAAAATGCCTCAGATAGGACCAAAAAAGTGTCTGGAGCTATCCGTCAGGGTAAGAGTGACAACAGGTTTCCACATGTCAAAATGGGGGAAATCTTAGAAAATGGCTTAATGGTTATTCATGAGAATCGTGAGAATCGTGAGTGTATCATGGGATCTCACCTGAAATCTGTGGCTTGACTACAAACCTGTAACCTATGCTACTGTGGCCTATAGAGCTAGAAGGATGGATAACCAGGTGTGTAAAGGTGTGATCCTATCCCAAATGGACAACTAATCCCTATGTACTTGTGGAGATCTGAGAGGATATGATTGGTATAAGAAACACGACTAAACTTCAACCTCCGGAGGGGTCAAGAAAGTTCAATTTCGTTGTCGGCAGGATTTGAACCTGCGCAGGAAGATCCTAATGGATTTCTAGTCCATCGCCTTAACCACTCGGCCACGACAACAGTCTTGTCAGCAGTGAATGGGCCACCAGGCATAGCCTACAGAAAGTGATAATTTTACAACTGAAAGACAATGCAGTAACTCATTAACTCATTATAATGCAATAAAAAGAATTGTTCCCCTCATTCATTATTAAGTACAGCTGTTTTCTAATTTCCTTGATCTTTGGTCAGCTCCAGAAGGTTTTCATTTGAGTGTTTATTATAAATTGTTATTTCATTTTCTTATTATTACTGCTAAGCAGCATGACTCCTGAGAGGCACTAAACAACTGTCAGAAGTGGGATTTGAACCCACGCCTCCATGGGAGACTGCGACCTGAACGCAGCGCCTTAGACCGCTCGGCCATCCTGACTACAGCACAGTACCTGGGTATCGGGTTAAAGAGTATGGGGTAAAAGTAGAAATAGGCACAGCAACGCAATCACCACAGAGACCAGTAAATTTATGCACGATACCGACTTGCACTTTCAATAGTCATTTGTTTTTATCAATGAAAAACTCCAGTCATTGATTTAACCTCAATATGGCCTTCAATGGAAAAGAGTAGTAAATCGTCATTGAATGAACGCTAAACTGGTCTCAGAATATGGCCATTCTGATATAAATGATAAAATTCCTCAGATAAGACCGAAAAAGTGTCTGTAAATATCAGCAATCATCAGGGTAAGAGTGACAACAGGTCCACATGGGGGAAATCTTAACAAATGGCTTAATGGGTATTTTCAACGGAATCGTGTTATTATTTATTTTTAGGGTTTAACAAGGCAGCTCACCTGTGACCTGTGGCTTGACTTTAGATGTGGCCAGTTCGATTACCCTGCAGACTTTAAGAGTGTCTTCAGAATATGGCCATTTTTGACATGAATTTAAAAATGCCTCAGATAGGACCAAAAAAGTGTCTGGAGCTATCCGTCAGGGTAAGAGTGACAACAGGTTTCCACATGTCAAAATGGGGGAAATCTTAGAAAATGGCTTAATGGTTATTCATGAGAATCGTGAGAATCGTGAGTGTATCATGGGATCTCACCTGAAATCTGTGGCTTGACTACAAACCTGTAACCTATGCTACTGTGGCCTATAGAGCTAGAAGGATGGATAACCAGGTGTGTAAAGGTGTGAGGTGGGATCCTATCCCAAATGGACAACTAATCCCTATGTACTTGTGGAGATCTGAGAGGATATGATTGGTATAAGAAACACTACTCAACTTCAACCTCCGGAGGGGTCAAGAAAATTCAATTTCATTGTCGGCAGGATTCGAACCTGCGCAGGAAGATCCTAATGGATTTCTAGTCCATCGCCTTAACCACTCGGCCACGACAACAGTCTTGTCAGCAGTGAATGGGCCACCAGGCATAGCCTACAGAAAGTGATAATTTTACAACTGAAAGACAATGCAGTAACTCATTAACTCATTATAATGCAATAAAATGAATTGTTCCCCTCATTCATTATTAAGTACAGATGTTTTCTAATTTCCTTGATCTTTGGTCAGCTCCAGAAGGTTTTCATTTGAGAGTGTTTATTATAAATTGTTAATTCATCATCTTATTATTACTGCTAAGCAGCATGACTCCTGAGAGGCACTAAACAACTGTCAGAAGTGGGATTTGAACCCACGCCTACATGGGAGACTGCGACCTGAACGCAGCGCCTTAGACAGCTCCGCCATCCTGACTACAGCACAGTACCTGGGTATCGGGTTAAAGAGTATGGGGTAAAAGTAGAAATAGGCACAGCAACGCAATCACCACAGAGACCAGTAAATTTATGCACGATACCGACTTGCACTTTCAATAGTCATTTGTTTTTATCAATGAAAAACTCCAGTCATTGATTTAACCTCAATATGGCCTTCAATGGAAAAGAGTAGTAAATCGTCATTGAATGAACGCTAAACTGGTCTCAGAATATGGCCATTCTGATATAAATGATAAAATTCCTCAGATAAGACCGAAAAAGTGTCTGTAAATATCAGCAATCATCAGGGTAAGAGTGACAGCAGGTCCACATGGGGGAAATCTTAACAAATGGCTTAATGGGTATTTTCAACGGAATCGTGTTATTATTTATTTTTAGGGTTTAACAAGGCAGCTCACCTGTGACCTGTGGCTTGACTTTAGATGTGGCCAGTTCGATTACCCTGCAGACTTTAAGAGTGTCTTCAGAATATGGCCATTTTTGACATGAATTTAAAAATGCCTCAGATAGGACCAAAAAAGTGTCTGGAGCTATCCGTCAGGGTAAGAGTGACAACAGGTTTCCACATGTCAAAATGGGGGAAATCTTAGAAAATGGCTTAATGGTTATTCATGAGAATCGTGAGAATCGTGAGTGTATCATGGGATCTCACCTGAAATCTGTGGCTTGACTACAAACCTGTAACCTATGCTACTGTGGCCTATAGAGCTAGAAGGATGGATAACCAGGTGTGTAAAGGTGTGAGGTGGGATCCTATCCCAAATGGACAACTAATCCCTATGTACTTGTGGAGATCTGAGAGGATATGATTGGTATAAGAAACACTACTCAACTTCAACCTCCGGAGGGGTCAAGAAAATTCAATTTCATTGTCGGCAGGATTCGAACCTGCGCAGGAAGATCCTAATGGATTTCTAGTCCATCGCCTTAACCACTCGGCCACGACAACAGTCTTGTCAGCAGTGAATGGGCCACCAGGCATAGCCTACAGAAAGTGATAATTTTACAACTGAAAGACAATGCAGTAACTCATTAACTCATTATAATGCAATAAAATGAATTGTTCCCCTCATTCATTATTAAGTACAGATGTTTTCTAATTTCCTTGATCTTTGGTCAGCTCCAGAAGGTTTTCATTTGAGAGTGTTTATTATAAATTGTTAATTCATCATCTTATTATTACTGCTAAGCAGCATGACTCCTGAGAGGCACTAAACAACTGTCAGAAGTGGGATTTGAACCCACGCCTACATGGGAGACTGCGACCTGAACGCAGCGCCTTAGACCGCTCCGCCATCCTGACTACAGCACAGTACCTGGGTATCGGGTTAAAGAGTATGGGGTAAAAGTAGAAATAGGCACAGCAACGCAATCACCACAGAGACCAGTAAATTTATGCACGATACCGACTTGCACTTTCAATAGTCATTTGTTTTTATCAATGAAAAACTCCAGTCATTGATTTAACCTCAATATGGCCTTCAATGGAAAAGAGTAGTAAATCGTCATTGAATGAACGCTAAACTGGCCTCAGAATATGGCCATTCTGATATAAATGATAAAATTCCTCAGATAAGACCGAAAAAGTGTCTGTAAATATCAGCAATCATCAGGGTAAGAGTGACAACAGGTCCACATGGGGGAAATCTTAACAAATGGCTTAATGGGTATTTTCAACGCAATCGTGTTATTATTTATTTTTAGGGTTTAACAAGGCAGCTCACCTGTAACCTGTGGCTTGACTTTAGATGTGGCCAGTTCGATTACCCTGCAGACTTTAAGAGTGTCTTCAGAATATGGCCATTTTGACATGAATTTAAAAATGCCTCAGATAGGACCAAAAAAGTGTCTGGAGCTATCCGTCAGGGTAAGAGTGACAACAGGTTTCCACATGTCAAAATGGGGGAAATCTTAGAAAATGGCTTAATGGTTATTCATGAGAATCGTGAGAATCGTGAGTGTATCATGGGATCTCACCTGAAATCTGTGGCTTGACTACAAACCTGTAACCTATGCTACTGTGGCCTATAGAGCTAGAAGGATGGATAACCAGGTGTGTAAAGGTGTGAGGTGGGATCCTATCCCAAATGGACAACTAATCCCTATGTACTTGTGGAGATCTGAGAGGATATGATTGGTATAAGAAACACGACTAAACTTCAACCTCCGGAGGGGTCAAGAAAGTTCAATTTTGTTGTCGGCAGGATTTGAACCTGCGCAGGAAGATCCTAATGGATTTCTAGTCCATCGCCTTAACCACTCGGCCACGACAACAGTCTTGTCAGCAGTGAATGGGCCACCAGGCATAGCCTACAGAAAGTGATAATTTTACAACTGAAAGACAATGCAGTAACTCATTAACTCATTATAATGCAATAAAAAGAATTGTTCCCCTCATTCATTATTAAGTACAGCTGTTTTCTAATTTCCTTGATCTTTGGTCAGCTCCAGAAGGTTTTCATTTGAGAGTGTTTATTATAAATTGTTATTTCATTTTCTTATTATTACTGCTAAGCAGCATGACTCCTGAGAGGCACTAAATAACTGTAAGAAGTGGGATTTGAACCCACGCCTCCATGGGAGACTGCGACCTGAACGCAGCGCTTTAGACCGCTCGGCCATCCTGACTACAGCACAGTACCTGGGTATCGGGTTAAAGAGTATGGGGTAAAAGTAGAAATAGGCACAGCAACGCAATCACCACAGAGACCAGTAAATTTATGCACGATACCGACTTGCACTTTCAATAGTCATTTGTTTTTATCAATGAAAAACTCCAGTCATTGATTTAACCTCAATATGGCCTTCAATGGAAAAGAGTAGTAAATCGTCATTGAATGAACGCTAAACTGGTCTCAGAATATGGCCATTCTGATATAAATGATAAAATTCCTCAGATAAGACCGAAAAAGTGTCTGTAAATATCAGCAATCATCAGGGTAAGAGTGACAACAGGTCCACATGGGGGAAATCTTAACAAATGGCTTAATGGGTATTTTCAACGCAATCGTGTTATTATTTATTTTTAGGGTTTAACAAGGCAGCTCACCTGTGACCTGTGGCTTGACTTTAGATGTGGCCAGTTCGATTACCCTGCAGACTTTAAGAGTGTCTTCAGAATATGGCCATTTTGACATGAATTTAAAAATGCCTCAGATAGGACCAAAAAAGTGTCTGGAGCTATCCGTCAGGGTAAGAGTGACAACAGGTTTCCACATGTCAAAATGGGGGAAATCTTAGAAAATGGCTTAATGGTTATTCATGAGAATCGTGAGAATCGTGAGTGTATCATGGGATCTCACCTGAAATCTGTGGCTTGACTACAAACCTGTAACCTATGCTACTGTGGCCTATAGAGCTAGAAGGATGGATAACCAGGTGTGTAAAGGTGTGAGGTGGGATCCTATCCCAAATGGACAACTAATCCCTATGTACTTGTGGAGATCTGAGAGGATATGATTGGTATAAGAAACACTACTCAACTTCAACCTCCGGAGGGGTCAAGAAAATTCAATTTCGTTGTCGGCAGGATTCGAACCTGCGCAGGAAGATCCTAATGGATTTCTAGTCCATCGCCTTAACCACTCGGCCACGACAGCAGTCTTGTCAGCAGTGAATGGGCCACCAGGCATAGCCTACAGAAAGTGATAATTTTACAACTGAAAGACAATGCAGTAACTCATTAACTCATTATAATGCAATAAAATGAATTGTTCCCCTCATTCATTATTAAGTACAGATGTTTTCTAATTTCCTTGATCTTTGGTCAGCTCCAGAAGGTTTTCATTTGAGAGTGTTTATTATAAATTGTTATTTCATCATCTTATTATTACTGCTAAGCAGCATGACTCCAGAGAGGCACTAAACAACTGTCAGAAGTGGGATTTGAACCCACGCCTCCATGGGAGACTGCGACCTGAACGCAGCGCCTTAGACCGCTCGGCCATCCTGACTACAGCACAGTACCTGGGTATCGGGTTAAAGAGTATGGGGTAAAAGTAGAAATAGGCACAGCAACGCAATCACCACAGAGACCAGTAAATTTATGCACGATACCGACTTGCACTTTCAATAGTCATTTGTTTTTATCAATGAAAAACTCCAGTCATTGATTTAACCTCAATATGGCCTTCAATGGAAAAGAGTAGTAAATCGTCATTGAATGAACGCTAAACTGGTCTCAGAATATGGCCATTCTGATATAAATGATAAAATTCCTCAGATAAGACCGAAAAAGTGTCTGTAAATATCAGCAATCATCAGGGTAAGAGTGACAACAGGTCCACATGGGGGAAATCTTAACAAATGGCTTAATGGGTATTTTCAACGGAATCGTGTTATTATTTATTTTTAGGGTTTAACAAGGCAGCTCACCTGTGACCTGTGGCTTGACTTTAGATGTGGCCAGTTCGATTACCGTGCAGACTTTAAGAGTGTCTTCAGAATATGGCCATTTTTGACATGAATTTAAAAATGCCTCAGATAGGACCAAAAAAGTGTCTGGAGCTATCCGTCAGGGTAAGAGTGACAACAGGTTTCCACATGTCAAAATGGGGGAAATCTTAGAAAATGGCTTAATGGTTATTCATGAGAATCGTGAGAATCGTGAGTGTATCATGGGATCTCACCTGAAATCTGTGGCTTGACTACAAACCTGTAACCTATGCTACTGTGGCCTATAGAGCTAGAAGGATGGATAACCAGGTGTGTAAAGGTGTGAGGTGGGATCCTATCCCAAATGGACAACTAATCCCTATGTACTTGTGGAGATCTGAGAGGATATGATTGGTATAAGAAACACTACTCAACTTCAACCTCCGGAGGGGTCAAGAAAATTCAATTTCGTTGTCTGCAGGATTCGAACCTGCGCAGGAAGATCCTAATGGATTTCTAGTCCATCGCCTTAACCACTCGGCCACGACAACAGTCTTGTCAGCAGTGAATGGGCCACCAGGCATAGCCTACAGAAAGTGATAATTTTACAACTGAAAGACAATGCAGTAACTCATTAACTCATTATAATGCAATAAAATGAATTGTTCCCCTCATTCATTATTAAGTACAGATGTTTTCTAATTTCCTTGATCTTTGGTCAGCTCCAGAAGGTTTTCATTTGAGAGTGTTTATTATAAATTGTTATTTCATCATCTTATTATTACTGCTAAGCAGCATGACTCCTGAGAGGCACTAAACAACTGTCAGAAGTGGGATTTGAACCCACGCCTCCATGGGAGACTGCGACCTGAACGCAGCGCCTTAGACCCCTCAGCCATCCTGACTACAGCACAGTACCTGGGTATCGGGTTAAAGAGTATGGGGTAAAAGTAGAACTAGGCACAGCAACGCAATCACCACAGAGACCAGTAAATGTATGCACGATACCGACTTGCACTTTCAATAGTCATTTGTTTTTATCAATGAAAAACTCCAGTCATTGATTTAACCTCAATATGGCCTTCAATGGAAAAGAGTAGTAAATCGTCATTGAATGAACGCTAAACTGGTCTCAGAATATGGCCATTCTGATATAAATGATAAAATTCCTCAGATAAGACCGAAAAAGTGTCTGTAAATATCAGCAATCATCAGGGTAAGAGTGACAACAGGTCCACATGGGGGAAATCTTAACAAATGGCTTAATGGGTATTTTCAACGCAATCGTGTTATTATTTATTTTTAGGGTTTAACAAGGCAGCTCACCTGTGACCTGTGGCTTGACTTTAGATGTGGCCAGTTCGATTACCCTGCAGACTTTAAGAGTGTCTTCAGAATATGGCCATTTTTGACATGAATTTAAAAATGCCTCAGATAGGACCAAAAAAGTGTCTGGAGCTATCCGTCAGGGTAAGAGTGACAACAGGTCCACATGGGGGAAATCTTAACAAATGGCTTAATGGGTATTTTCAACGCAATCGTGTTATTATTTATTTTTAGGGTTTAACAAGGCAGCTCACCTGTGACCTGTGGCTTGACTTTAGATGTGGCCAGTTCGATTACCCTGCAGACTTTAAGTGTGTCTTCAGAATATGGCCATTTTTGACATGAATTTAAAAATGCCTCAGATAGGACCAAAAAAGTGTCTGGAGCTATCCGTCAGGGTAAGAGTGACAACAGGTTTCCACATGTCAAAATGGGGGAAATCTTAGAAAATGGCTAAATGGTTATTCATGAGAATCGTGAGAATCGTGAGTGTATCATGGGATCTCACCTGAAATCTGTGGCTTGACTACAAACCTGTAACCTATGCTACTGTGGCCTACAGAGCTAGAAGGATGGATAACCAGGTGTGTAAAGGTGTGAGGTGGGATCCTATCCCAAATGGACAACTAATCCCTATGTACTTGTGGAGATCTGAGAGGATATGATTGGTATAAGAAACACTACTCAACTTCAACCTCCGGAGGGGTCAAGAAAATTCAATTTCGTTGTCTGCAGGATTCGAACCTGCGCAGGAAGATCCTAATGGATTTCTAGTCCATCGCCTTAACCACTCGGCCACGACAACAGTCTTGTCAGCAGTGAATGGGCCACCAGGCATAGCCTACAGAAAGTGATAATTTTACAACTGAAAGACAATGCAGTAACTCATTAACTCATTATAATGCAATAAAATGAATTGTTCCCCTCATTCATTATTAAGTACAGATGTTTTCTAATTTCCTTGATCTTTGGTCAGCTCCAGAAGGTTTTCATTTGAGAGTGTTTATTATAAATTGTTATTTCATCATCTTATTATTACTGCTAAGCAGCATGACTCCTGAGAGGCACTAAACAACTGTCAGAAGTGGGATTTGAACCCACGCCTCCATGGGAGACTGCGACCTGAACGCAGCGCCTTAGACCCCTCAGCCATCCTGACTACAGCACAGTACCTGGGTATCGGGTTAAAGAGTATGGGGTAAAAGTAGAACTAGGCACAGCAACGCAATCACCACAGAGACCAGTAAATGTATGCACGATACCGACTTGCACTTTCAATAGTCATTTGTTTTTATCAATGAAAAACTCCAGTCATTGATTTAACCTCAATATGGCCTTCAATGGAAAAGAGTAGTAAATCGTCATTGAATGAACGCTAAACTGGTCTCAGAATATGGCCATTCTGATATAAATGATAAAATTCCTCAGATAAGACCGAAAAAGTGTCTGTAAATATCAGCAATCATCAGGGTAAGAGTGACAACAGGTCCACATGGGGGAAATCTTAACAAATGGCTTAATGGGTATTTTCAACGCAATCGTGTTATTATTTATTTTTAGGGTTTAACAAGGTAGCTCACCTGTGACCTGTGGCTTGACTTTAGATGTGGCCAGTTCGATTACCCTGCAGACTTTAAGAGTGTCTTCAGAATATGGCCATTTTTGACATGAATTTAAAAATGCCTCAGATAGGACCAAAAAAGTGTCTGGAGCTATCCGTCAGGGTAAGAGTGACAACAGGTTTCCACATGTCAAAATGGGGGAAATCTTAGAAAATGGCTTAATGGTTATTCATGAGAATCGTGTTGTTGTATTGTTGAGTGTATCATGGGATCTCACCTGAAATCTGTGGCTTGACTACAAACCTGTAACCTACGCTACTGTGGCCTATAGAGCTAGAAGGATGGATAACCAGGTGTGTAAAGGTGTGAGGTGGGATCCTATCCCAAATGGACAACTAATCCCTATGTACTTGTGGAGATCTGAGAGGATATGATTGGTATAAGAAACACGACTAAACTTCAACCTCCGGAGGGGTCAAGAAAATTCAATTTCGTTGTGGGCAGGATTCGAACCTGCGCAGGAAGATCCTAATGGATTTCTAGTCCATCGCCTTAACCACTCGGCCACGACAACAGTCTTGTCAGCAGTGAATGGGCCACCAGGCATAGCCTACAGAAAGTGATAATTTTACAAATGATAGACAATGCAGTAACTCATTAACTCATTATAATTTAATAAAATTAATTGTTCCCTCATTCATTATTAAGTACAGCTGTTTTCTAATTTCCTTGATCTTTGGTCATCTCCAGAAGGTTTTCATTTGAGAGTGTTTATTATAAATTGTTATTTCATCATCTTATTATTACTGCTAAGCAGCATGACTCCTGAGAGGCACTAAACAACTGTCAGAAGTGGGATTTGAACCCACGCCTGCATGGGAGACTGCGACTTGAACACAGCACCTCAGACCGCTCGGCCATCCTGACTACAGCACAGTACCTGGGTATCGGGTTAAAGAGTATGGGGTAAAAGTAGAAATAGGCACAGCAACGCAATCACCACAGAGACCAGTAAATTTATGCACGATACCGACTTGCACTTTCAATTGTCATTTGTTTTTATCAATGAAAAACTCCAGTCATTGATTTAACCTCAATATGGCCTTCAATGGAAAAGAGTAGTAAATCGTCATTGAATGAACGCTAAACTGGCCTCAGAATATGGCCATTCTGATATAAATGATAAAATTCCTCAGATAAGACTGAAAAAGTGTCTGTAAATATCAGCAATCATCAGGGTAAGAGTGACAACAGGTCCACATGGGGGAAATCTTAACAAATGGCTTAATGGGTATTTTCAACGCAATCGTGTTATTATTTATTTTTAGGGTTTAACAAGGTAGCTCACCTGTGACCTGTGGCTTGACTTTAGATGTGGCCAGTTCGATTACCCTGCAGACTTTAAGAGTGTCTTCAGAATATGGCCATTTTTGACATGAATTTAAAAATGCCTCAGATAGGACCAAAAAAGTGTCTGGAGCTATCCGTCAGGGTAAGAGTGACAACAGGTTTCCACATGTCAAAATGGGGGAAATCTTAGAAAATGGCTTAATGGTTATTCATGAGAATCGTGTTGTTGTATTGTTGAGTGTATCATGGGATCTCACCTGAAATCTGTGGCTTGACTACAAACCTGTAACCTACGCTACTGTGGCCTATAGAGCTAGAAGGATGGATAACCAGGTGTGTAAAGGTGTGAGGTGGGATCCTATCCCAAATGGACAACTAATCCCTATGTACTTGTGGAGATCTGAGAGGATATGATTGGTATAAGAAACACGACTAAACTTCAACCTCCGGAGGGGTCAAGAAAATTCAATTTCGTTGTGGGCAGGATTCGAACCTGCGCAGGAAGATCCTAATGGATTTCTAGTCCATCGCCTTAACCACTCGGCCACGACAACAGTCTTGTCAGCAGTGAATGGGCCACCAGGCATAGCCTACAGAAAGTGATAATTTTACAAATGATAGACAATGCAGTAACTCATTAACTCATTATAATTTAATAAAATTAATTGTTCCCTCATTCATTATTAAGTACAGCTGTTTTCTAATTTCCTTGATCTTTGGTCATCTCCAGAAGGTTTTCATTTGAGAGTGTTTATTATAAATTGTTATTTCATCATCTTATTATTACTGCTAAGCAGCATGACTCCTGAGAGGCACTAAACAACTGTCAGAAGTGGGATTTGAACCCACGCCTGCATGGGAGACTGCGACTTGAACACAGCACCTCAGACCGCTCGGCCATCCTGACTACAGCACAGTACCTGGGTATCGGGTTAAAGAGTATGGGGTAAAAGTAGAAATAGGCACAGCAACGCAATCACCACAGAGACCAGTAAATTTATGCACGATACCGACTTGCACTTTCAATTGTCATTTGTTTTTATCAATGAAAAACTCCAGTCATTGATTTAACCTCAATATGGCCTTCAATGGAAAAGAGTAGTAAATCGTCATTGAATGAACGCTAAACTGGCCTCAGAATATGGCCATTCTGATATAAATGATAAAATTCCTCAGATAAGACTGAAAAAGTGTCTGTAAATATCAGCAATCATCAGGGTAAGAGTGACAACAGGTCCACATGGGGGAAATCTTAACAAATGGCTTAATGGGTATTTTCAACGCAATCGTGTTATTATTTATTTTTAGGGTTTAACAAGGCAGCTCACCTGTGACCTGTGGCTTGACTTTAGATGTGGCCAGTTCGATTACCCTGCAGACTTTAAGAGTGTCTTCAGAATATGGCCATTTTGACATGAATTTAAAAATGCCTCAGATAGGACCAAAAAAGTGTCTGGAGCAATCCGTCAGGGTAAGAGTGACAACAGGTTTCCACATGTCAAAATGGGGGCAATCTTAGAAAATGGCTTAATGGTTATTCATGAGAATCGTGTTGTTGTATTGTTGAGTGTATCATGGGATCTCACCTGAAATCTGTGGCTTGACTACAAACCTGTAACCTATGCTACTGTGGCCTATAGAGCTAGAAGGATGGATAACCAGGTGTGTAAAGGTGTGAGGTGGGATCCTATCCCAAATGGACAACTAATCCCTATGTACTTGTGGAGATCTGAGAGAATATGATTGGTATAAGAAACACGACTAAACTTCAACCTCCGGAGGGGTCAAGAAAAATCAATTTCGTTGTCGGCAGGATTCGAACCTGCGCAGGAAGATCCTAATGGATTTCTAGTCCATCGCCTAAACCACTCGGCCACGACAACAGTCTTGTCAGCAGTGAATGGGCCACCAGGCATAGCCTACAGAAAGTGATAATTTTACAACTGAAAGACAATGCAGTAACTCATTACCTCATTATAATGCAATAAAATGAACTGTTCGCATCATTCATTATTAAGTACAGCTGTTTTCTAATTTCCTTGATCTTTGGTCAGCTCCAGAAGGTTTTCATTTGAGAGTGTTTATTATAAATTGTTATTTCATCATCTTATTATTACTGCTAAGCAGCATGACTCCTGAGAGGCACTAAACAACTGTGAGAAGTGGGATTTGAACCCACGCCTCCATGGGAGACTGCGACCTGAACGCAGCGCCTTAGACCGCTCGGCCATCCTGACTACAGCACAGTACCTGGGTATCGGGTTAAAGAGTATGGGGTAAAAGTAGAAATAGGCACAGCAACGCAATCACCACAGAGACCAGTAAATGTATGCACGATACCGACTTGCACTTTCAATAGTCATTTGTTTTTATCAATGAAAAACTCCAGTCATTGATTTAACCTCAATATGGCCTTCAATGGAAAAGAGTAGTAAATCGTCATTGAATGAACGCTAAACTGGCCTCAGAATATGGCCATTCTGATATAAATGATAAAATTCCTCAGATAAGACCGAAAAAGTGTCTGTAAATATCAGCAATCATCAGGGTAAGAGTGACAACAGGTTTCCACATGTCAAAATGGGGGAAATCTTAGAAAATGGCTTAATGGTTATTCATGAGAATCGTGTTGTTGTATTGTTGAGTGTATCATGGGATCTCACCTGAAATCTGTGGCTTGACTACAAACCTGTAACCTATGCTACTGTGGCCTATAGAGCTAGAAGGATGGATAACCAGGTGTGTAAAGGTGTGAGGTGGGATCCTATGCAAAATGGACAACTAATCCCTATGTACTTGTGGAGATCTGAGAGGATATGATTGGTATAAGAAACACGACTAAACTTCAACCTCCGGAGGGGTCAAGAAAATTCAATTCCGTTGTCGGCAGGATTCGAACCTGCGCAAGAAGATCCTAATGGATTTCTAGTCCATCGCCTTAACCACTTGGCCACGACAACAGTCTTGTCAGCAGTGAATGGGCCACCAGGCATAGCCTACAGAAAGTGATAATTTTACAAATGATAGACAATGCAGTAACTCATTAACTCATTATAATTTAATAAAATTAATTGTTCCCCTCAATCATTATTAAGTACAGCTGTTTTCTAATTTCCTTGATCTTTGGTCATCTCCAGAAGGTTTTCATTTGAGAGTGTTTATTATAAATTGTTATTTCATCATCTTATTATTACTGCTAAGCAGCATGACTCCTGAGAGGCACTAAACAACTGTCAGAAGTGGGATTTGAACCCACGCCTGCATGGGAGACTGCGACTTGAACACAGCACCTCAGACCGCTCGGCCATCCTGACTACAGCACAGTACCTGGGTATCGGGTTAAAGAGTATGGGGTAAAAGTAGAAATAGGCACAGCAACGCAATCACCACAGAGACCAGTAAAATTATGCACGATACCGACTTGCACTTTCAATAGTCATTTGTTTTTATCAATGAAAAACTCCAGTCATTGATTTAACCTCAATATGGCCTTCAATGGAAAAGAGTAGTAAATCGTCATTGAATGAACGCTAAACTGGCCTCAGAATATGGCCATTCTGATATAAATGATAAAATTCACCTGTGACCTGTGGCTTGACTTTAGATGTGGCAACTTCGATTACCCTGCAGACGATATTTTTGTTCTTCCCGCCAATACAATCCACTGACAACGACCGACGAGTTGTGCGTTCTGAGATGCTTTTTGTTATTCGCCTGTTTGTGGCCCGCCTGTGAAATTGCGCGATTCTTGCAATTCTCTTTCAGCCTCTCATCAACTAGCTGTTTTTGCAGAATATTAAAAATACGATAGTTATTCACTACTCATATTAACTAGGTATCATTTACATTACCTTAAGTCATTTATTTTTCAACTGGATTTTACAAAGGTGCATGACATGCAGGCGCTAAAAAGTTGTCAGGAGTGGGTTTCAAACCATGCCTAAAGGGGAGTCTGCGACCTGAATGACTTAATGGTTATTTTCAATGCAATCGTATTTTTACTTTTTCTTTTAGGGTTTAACAAGGTTTCTCACCAATGACTTTAGATGTGGCCAGTTCGATTACCCTGCAGATTTTAAGAGTGTCCATTTTGACATGAATTTAAAAATGCCTCAGATAGGACCAAAAAAGTGTCTGGAGCTATCCGTCAGGGTAAGAGTGACAACAGATTTCCACATTTGAAAATGAGGGAAATCTTAGCAAATGGCTTAATGGTTATTCATGAGAATCGTGTTGTTGTATTGTTGATGCACAATCGAGAGCATCCTGTCGGGCTGTATCACTGCCTGGTACGGCAACTGCTCCGCCTACAACCGTAAGGCTCTCCAGAGGGTAGTGAGGTCTGCACAACGCATCACCGGGGGCAAACTACCTGCCCTACAGGACACCTACACCACCCGATGTCACAGGAAGGCCATAAAGATCATCAAGGACAACAACCACCTGAGCCACTGCCTGTTCACCCCGCTATCATCCAGAAGGCGAGGTCAGTACAGGTGCATCAAAGCTGGGACTGAGAGACTGAAAAACAGCTTCTATCTCAAGGCCATCAGACTGAGATAGAAGCTAACATTGAGTGGCTGCTGCCAACACACTGACTCAACTCCAGCCACTTTAATAATGGGAATTGATGGGAAATGATGTAAAATATATCACTAGCCACTTTAAACAATGCTACCTAATATAATGTTTACATACCCTACATTATTCATCTCATATGTATACGTATATACTGTACTCTATATCATCTACTGTATCCTTATGTAATACATGTATCACTAGCCACTTTAACTATGCCACTTCGTTTACATACTCATCTCATATGTATATACTGCACTCAATACCATCTACTGTATCTTGCCTATGCCGCTCTGTACCATCACTCATTCATATATCTTTATGTACATATTCTTTATCCCCTTACACTTGTGTCTATAAGGTAGTAGTTTTGGAATTGTTAGCTAGATTACTTGTTGGTTATTACTGCATTGTCGGAACTAGAAGCACAAGCATTTCGCTACACTCGCACTAACATCTGCTAACCATGTGTTTGTGACAAATAAAATTTGATTTGATTTGAGTGTATCATGGGATCTCACCTGAAATCTGTGGCTTGACTACAAACCTGTAACCTATGCTACTGTGGCCTATAGAGCTAGAAGGATGGATAACCAGGTGTGTAAAGGTGTGAGGTGGGATCCTATCCCAAATGCACAACTAATCCCTATGTACTTGTGGAGATCTGAGAGGATATGATTGGTATAAGAAACACGACTAAACTTCAACCTCCGGAGGGGTCAAGAAAATTCAATTCCGTTGTCGGCAGGATTCGAACCTGCGCAGGAAGATCCTAATGGATTTCTAGTCCATCGCCTTAACCACTCGGCCACGACAACAGTCTTGTCAGCAGTGAATGGGCCACCAGGCATAGCCTACAGAAAGTGATAATTTTACAACTGAAAGACAATGCAGTAACTCATTAACTCATTATAATGCAATAAAATGATTTGTTCCCCTCATTCATTATTAAGTACAGCTGTTTTCTAATTTCCTTGATCTTTGGTCAGCTCCAGAAGGTTTTCATTTGAGAGTGTTTATTATAAATTGTTATTTCATCATCTTATTATTACTGCTAAGCAGCATGACTGCTGAGAGGCACTAAACAACTGTCAGAAGTGGGATTTGAACCCACACCTCCATGGGAGACTGCGACCTGAACGCAGCGCCTTAGACCGCTCAGCCATCCTGACTACAGCACAGTACCTGGGTATCGGGTTAAAGAGTATGGGGTAAAAGTAGAAATAGGCACAGCCTTCTAAAATCACCACAGAGACCAGTAAATGTATGCATGATACTGACTTGCACTTTCAATAGTCATTTGTTTTTATCAATGAAAAACTCCAGTCATTGATTTAACCTCAATATGGCCTTCAATGGAAAAGAGTAGTAAATCGTCATTGAATGAACGCTAAACTGGCCTCAGAATATGGCCATTCTGATATAAATGATAAAATTCCTCAAATAAGACTGAAAAAGTGTCTGTAAATATCAGCAATCATCAGGGTAAGAGTGACAACAGGTCCACATGGGGGAAATCTTAACAAATGGCTTAATGGGTATTTTCAACGCAATCGTGTTATTATTTATTTTTAGGGTTTAACAAGGCAGCTCACCTGTGACCTGTGGCTTGACTTTAGATGTGGCAACTTCGATTACCCTGCAGACGATATTTTTGTTCTTCCCGCCAATACAATCCACTGACAACGACCGACGAGTTGTGCGTTCTGAGATGCTTTTTGTTATTCGCCTGTTTGTGGCCCGCCTGTGAAATTGCGCGATTCTTGCAATTCTCTTTCAGCCTCTCATCAACTAGCTGTTTTTGCAGAATATTAAAAATACGATAGTTATTCACTACTCATATTAACTAGGTATCATTTACATTACCTTAAGTCATTTATTTTTCAACTGGATTTTACAAAGGTGCATGACATGCAGGCGCTAAAAAGTTGTCAGGAGTGGGTTTCAAACCATGCCTAAAGGGGAGTCTGCGACCTGAATGACTTAATGGTTATTTTCAATGCAATCGTATTTTTACTTTTTCTTTTAGGGTTTAACAAGGTTTCTCACCAATGACTTTAGATGTGGCCAGTTCGATTACCCTGCAGATTTTAAGAGTGTCCATTTTGACATGAATTTAAAAATGCCTCAGATAGGACCAAAAAAGTGTCTGGAGCTATCCGTCAGGGTAAGAGTGACAACAGATTTCCACATTTGAAAATGAGGGAAATCTTAGCAAATGGCTTAATGGTTATTCATGAGAATCGTGTTGTTGTATTGTTGATGCACAATCGAGAGCATCCTGTCGGGCTGTATCACTGCCTGGTACGGCAACTGCTCCGCCTACAACCGTAAGGCTCTCCAGAGGGTAGTGAGGTCTGCACAACGCATCACCGGGGGCAAACTACCTGCCCTACAGGACACCTACACCACCCGATGTCACAGGAAGGCCATAAAGATCATCAAGGACAACAACCACCTGAGCCACTGCCTGTTCACCCCGCTATCATCCAGAAGGCGAGGTCAGTACAGGTGCATCAAAGCTGGGACTGAGAGACTGAAAAACAGCTTCTATCTCAAGGCCATCAGACTGAGATAGAAGCTAACATTGAGTGGCTGCTGCCAACACACTGACTCAACTCCAGCCACTTTAATAATGGGAATTGATGGGAAATGATGTAAAATATATCACTAGCCACTTTAAACAATGCTACCTAATATAATGTTTACATACCCTACATTATTCATCTCATATGTATACGTATATACTGTACTCTATATCATCTACTGTATCCTTATGTAATACATGTATCACTAGCCACTTTAACTATGCCACTTCGTTTACATACTCATCTCATATGTATATACTGCACTCAATACCATCTACTGTATCTTGCCTATGCCGCTCTGTACCATCACTCATTCATATATCTTTATGTACATATTCTTTATCCCCTTACACTTGTGTCTATAAGGTAGTAGTTTTGGAATTGTTAGCTAGATTACTTGTTGGTTATTACTGCATTGTCGGAACTAGAAGCACAAGCATTTCGCTACACTCGCACTAACATCTGCTAACCATGTGTTTGTGACAAATAAAATTTGATTTGATTTGAGTGTATCATGGGATCTCACCTGAAATCTGTGGCTTGACTACAAACCTGTAACCTATGCTACTGTGGCCTATAGAGCTAGAAGGATGGATAACCAGGTGTGTAAAGGTGTGAGGTGGGATCCTATCCCAAATGCACAACTAATCCCTATGTACTTGTGGAGATCTGAGAGGATATGATTGGTATAAGAAACACGACTAAACTTCAACCTCCGGAGGGGTCAAGAAAATTCAATTCCGTTGTCGGCAGGATTCGAACCTGCGCAGGAAGATCCTAATGGATTTCTAGTCCATCGCCTTAACCACTCGGCCACGACAACAGTCTTGTCAGCAGTGAATGGGCCACCAGGCATAGCCTACAGAAAGTGATAATTTTACAACTGAAAGACAATGCAGTAACTCATTAACTCATTATAATGCAATAAAATGATTTGTTCCCCTCATTCATTATTAAGTACAGCTGTTTTCTAATTTCCTTGATCTTTGGTCAGCTCCAGAAGGTTTTCATTTGAGAGTGTTTATTATAAATTGTTATTTCATCATCTTATTATTACTGCTAAGCAGCATGACTGCTGAGAGGCACTAAACAACTGTCAGAAGTGGGATTTGAACCCACACCTCCATGGGAGACTGCGACCTGAACGCAGCGCCTTAGACCGCTCAGCCATCCTGACTACAGCACAGTACCTGGGTATCGGGTTAAAGAGTATGGGGTAAAAGTAGAAATAGGCACAGCCTTCTAAAATCACCACAGAGACCAGTAAATGTATGCATGATACTGACTTGCACTTTCAATAGTCATTTGTTTTTATCAATGAAAAACTCCAGTCATTGATTTAACCTCAATATGGCCTTCAATGGAAAAGAGTAGTAAATCGTCATTGAATGAACGCTAAACTGGCCTCAGAATATGGCCATTCTGATATAAATGATAAAATTCCTCAAATAAGACTGAAAAAGTGTCTGTAAATATCAGCAATCATCAGGGTAAGAGTGACAACAGGTCCACATGGGGGAAATCTTAACAAATGGCTTAATGGGTATTTTCAACGCAATCGTGTTATTATTTATTTTTAGGGTTTAACAAGGCAGCTCACCTGTGACCTGTGGCTTGACTTTAGATGTGGCAACTTCGATTACCCTGCAGACGATATTTTTGTTCTTCCCGCCAATACAATCCACTGACAACGACCGACGAGTTGTGCGTTCTGAGATGCTTTTTGTTATTCGCCTGTTTGTGGCCCGCCTGTGAAATTGCGCGATTCTTGCAATTCTCTTTCAGCCTCTCATCAACTAGCTGTTTTTGCAGAATATTAAAAATACGATAGTTATTCACTACTCATATTAACTAGGTATCATTTACATTACCTTAAGTCATTTATTTTTCAACTGGATTTTACAAAGGTGCATGACATGCAGGCGCTAAAAAGTTGTCAGGAGTGGGTTTCAAACCATGCCTAAAGGGGAGTCTGCGACCTGAATGACTTAATGGTTATTTTCAATGCAATCGTATTTTTACTTTTTCTTTTAGGGTTTAACAAGGTTTCTCACCAATGACTTTAGATGTGGCCAGTTCGATTACCCTGCAGATTTTAAGAGTGTCCATTTTGACATGAATTTAAAAATGCCTCAGATAGGACCAAAAAAGTGTCTGGAGCTATCCGTCAGGGTAAGAGTGACAACAGATTTCCACATTTGAAAATGAGGGAAATCTTAGCAAATGGCTTAATGGTTATTCATGAGAATCGTGTTGTTGTATTGTTGATGCACAATCGAGAGCATCCTGTCGGGCTGTATCACTGCCTGGTACGGCAACTGCTCCGCCTACAACCGTAAGGCTCTCCAGAGGGTAGTGAGGTCTGCACAACGCATCACCGGGGGCAAACTACCTGCCCTACAGGACACCTACACCACCCGATGTCACAGGAAGGCCATAAAGATCATCAAGGACAACAACCACCTGAGCCACTGCCTGTTCACCCCGCTATCATCCAGAAGGCGAGGTCAGTACAGGTGCATCAAAGCTGGGACTGAGAGACTGAAAAACAGCTTCTATCTCAAGGCCATCAGACTGAGATAGAAGCTAACATTGAGTGGCTGCTGCCAACACACTGACTCAACTCCAGCCACTTTAATAATGGGAATTGATGGGAAATGATGTAAAATATATCACTAGCCACTTTAAACAATGCTACCTAATATAATGTTTACATACCCTACATTATTCATCTCATATGTATACGTATATACTGTACTCTATATCATCTACTGTATCCTTATGTAATACATGTATCACTAGCCACTTTAACTATGCCACTTCGTTTACATACTCATCTCATATGTATATACTGCACTCAATACCATCTACTGTATCTTGCCTATGCCGCTCTGTACCATCACTCATTCATATATCTTTATGTACATATTCTTTATCCCCTTACACTTGTGTCTATAAGGTAGTAGTTTTGGAATTGTTAGCTAGATTACTTGTTGGTTATTACTGCATTGTCGGAACTAGAAGCACAAGCATTTCGCTACACTCGCACTAACATCTGCTAACCATGTGTTTGTGACAAATAAAATTTGATTTGATTTGAGTGTATCATGGGATCTCACCTGAAATCTGTGGCTTGACTACAAACCTGTAACCTATGCTACTGTGGCCTATAGAGCTAGAAGGATGGATAACCAGGTGTGTAAAGGTGTGAGGTGGGATCCTATCCCAAATGCACAACTAATCCCTATGTACTTGTGGAGATCTGAGAGGATGTGATTGGTATAAGAAACACGACTAAACTTCCACCTTTTACCCAAAACAACTAATAACATAACTAATAACTAATAACAAAACCAACTCAGAAATCCCTAACAAATGGATTCTTGATAAAAAAATATCCTAGACTATATCCAGTACAAGTCAGCTACTCAGTAAACATAGTCTATGTGACTCTTAAATGTTTGTTTTTTTACCTCAGCTAGCATCAAGCTAACATATACTCCCACTCAATGTAAATCACGTTCTTCTCTCACTCAGTTCGACACAAAGCCAAAACAAAACCTTTCCTAACGTGATATCTTGACAAAGTTGTTAAATAGCATGTTATTACATATTGTGTATATATTTGAACGTTTGAAGTGCTGTTACATACCTGTAATAGTAAAAGAACAGACACAGTTTACCTCTGTAAAGTTCTGGTCCTTATTCTGCAGAATGGTGAGCGCTTGACCAGAACTTGCTGTTTCTCCTGCTACAACAGTGCAACAGTGCCATCTATTGGCCTGATGGACTGCTGACGCTAAAGTATGTAGAAAATACAATTTAGATACATTAAGACAAATACATAAACAAATGGGGGGTATAAATAATAAATGGGTGTCTGTTTTTAGTTACTTTATTTTCAACCCATTACACATGCACAATCATACATGTGCATTTAAAGCATTATTAAGAACCTTGAGTGTGGAACTGCAGGGTGTTTACGCAAAAAACACATGAATTTCACATGTGAACACGGGAAGTGTTCCAAAAACATGTTTTAATGTAATCTTATGTGAAGATAATGTGATAACATGTAAAGCAACATGTGATTACATTAAACGACACATGTGAAAATGTGATCACGTTGTGTTCCAAAACATTTTTTCACATGATTTCACATAAAATGTCAGTTGAAATCATGTGGTTTTTCTGTAAGGGCAGGAATATAAGATGCATTTTGATGTTATGTTTGATGTTACACGATCTTGAAAATGTAATGTTCTTTGAGGTTCTTCCATGTATTTTCCATTTTACTTTCCCTCAGTCCTTTTCACTTTCCTTGTCAAAACAAGCTCTGTCCCCATCAAGTCTTATTCAGCTTCTGATGGATTTTAAACCATTCAACAAATAGTTTTATAATGAAGAGTAGACCCAAGTAAACACCCTGGAGTCTTTACACACACATTGAAAGGCAAATATCTCCAATTTGGACTCATCAGACCAAAGGACAGATTTCCACCAGTCTAAGGTCCATTGCTCGTGTTTCTTGGTCCAAGCAAGTCTCTTCTTATTATTGGAGTCCGTCCTTTAGTAGTGGTTTCAATGGAGCAATTCGACCATGAAGTCCTGATTCATGCAGTCTCCTCTGAACAGTGCATGTTGAGATGTGTGTGTTTCTTGAACTCTGTGAAGAATGTATTTGGGCTCCAATCTGAGGTGCAGTTCACTCTACTGAACTTATCCTCTGCAGCAAAGGTAACTCTGGGTCTAGCTCCTAAAGACATGATGGGCCACCACTTGGGTAGAAGCACTATATGGTCCTGTAGCCTACTTTGTCACATGTAAACAAGTTTAGGATGCCAAATGTTACCAAACATCCTACGCTTCCTTTAGTCCCAGTTAAATTTATCTTGACCTTTATCAACCCTACTGCATATGCCCTTTAGCTTTCATTTCAATTTCATTTTATTGTACTTTGTTTGGGACGGCACAAGACACGTAAAAAAATTATGATTTTCTCATAACAATGGAATTTTACTTCTCTGTTGCTCAATACTGTATGCTATTCGCACACAGTTGTCTGTTGTAGATCTGGAACCACTGACAGAATAGGGGAGTATCTGTGGCCACATGATAAAACACTAGTCTGGTATCAGTAGTCTGAAAATAGGAGGAAACCAGTTGGACATGTACATCAACATATGGCAGTTGACATTAATATTGTCAAAAACTCATCCTCGATGTCTCACACCTTTTGAATGAACTTGTGCCTTTGGCCAGGATCCAATTTTCCCATGGAGCTGGTGTGTAAAGGACCATATAAAATCATCTGAATGAGGCTTATTAATGTTTCAGTGGGATTATAGCTTAGTTTAATTCCATTTAATTTCCAATGAGTTTAAGAAATTAATGGAAAGCCATGTACTGATTGTATTTGTATGTTATGAATCGCTACTTGAATATGTACAAAAACAGTTTGTTGATTTAGTGTGTCAGTTTTGTGGAGGTCCAAAATGAATGTAAAATCCAGACAGTTGAGGAATGACACGCAGTATGACATGAGCGATACCAAAAACATAGCTACTGCAATCAGTTTACAACCAGGTGTTTCTTTTTTAAATTAGTTTATTGCTTAAACACAAATTTTAACACAGCATAAACCAATAATGATCTAATCGGGTGGTGTAAGTGTCCTGGAGGGCAGGTCGTTTTCCCCGGTGATACAGCCTGACAGGATGCTCTCGATTGTGCATCTGTAAAGGTTTGTGACCGTTTTTGGTGACAAGCCGAACTTCTTCAGCCTCCTGAGGTTGAAGAGGCGCTGTTGTGCTTTCTTCACCATGCGGTCTGTGTGCGTGGACCATTTCAATTTGTCCGTGATGTGTACGCCGAGGAATTTAAAACGTTCAACTTCTCCACTACTGTCCTATTGATGTGGATAGGGGGGTTGCTCCCTTTGCTGGTTTCTGAAGTCCACGATCATCTCCTTTGTTTTGTTGACGTTGAGCGTGAGGTTATTATCCTGGCACCACACTCCGGAGGGTGTAGCATAAGAACAGCTTCATTGGCACAATGGACAATAACCTTGCACAATGTTCTAATCTAACATTCTAATCTATATCTGCTTAATTTGTAAATTATGTCAGTGTTGGAGCCCCTGGCTATCCATAAATGAAGAATAGAAAATGACTCAGTCAAGTATGACAAATTGGTTACTTTTTCCACCACTGCACTGGTTCTGTGTATAAGCCATTTAGCAATAACTTTGACCCAAAGCGACGATCATGCTTGCTTCGTCCTGCAAAGTATTGTTCCTAGAGATACTGAATATGGCGTTGTTAAGTGGAGACGTTATTTTCGTTTGAGTTGGTTCGTCAAGGACGCAAGGCTACGCACAGAAGCTTCTGCAACGAGTCGTCTGTATAAACAATAGTTTGTTGTGGGACGAAGCAATGGCAATGCACATAAACATTTTATGTATGGGTGCTCCCGGGAATCGAACCCATAATTATTGCGTTGCAAGCGCCATGCTGTACCAACTGAGCTACAGGACTACAGACGTTACGTTACGTTTCTCTCAAGATTAGAATACTTGTTGTAGCTATACAGTAACACGTTAGCTAACGTGCTAGCCACAGTAGCTAGCCAGGGCTACAGTTTGCATCCATTCCATACTTGTTAATTCACGTTTAGCTCATGTAATTTGTAATAACTATCTCTGAAGTTTATTTTGCTGCCACCATGGTGAACCACGTGTATTTCTGCGTGGGCCACCATATTTTCTCCTTTCAACTTTGACCCTTCGCCTCTGACCCAACAACACATGTAATGCTTCTGTCCTCGTTTATTCAAAACTGGTTTGTAGTCGCCCTCAAGCGTTCATCTCAAATTACTGCATTTGATTTGTTATTTTTATTTTATTAAATGATTTAACCTTATTTAACGAGGCAAGTCAGTTAAGAACACATTCTTATTTACAGTGTTATGTATTGCTCATCATTGGTGTCGGCTGTTGTTTACTTATTTGTTGTCTCATCACATTATTGTACAAAAAAACAGAAACGGAGCTAATACACCAGTATTTATTGTTTCGAGTGGTCTTTTTAGTGGTATGGGGATCCAGTATTGCGTCGCTGATTGCATTGATTGACAGATCATCCCTGAAGTTGTTTTATTACGTCAAAGTGCATTCACATTATGACGTTGGCTGAGTTACCGTATATAATGCGATAGTTTCTCTTTGGTAATCACATGGTAAAGTTTTACATGATGGGAATATAGGCTCCAGCCATAGACTTTAACCATGGAGGATAATAAGGTAAGCCTATGAATTGCTAACAGAGAAGCCCCATGCAGTGGTGCAGGAACCGTTCCACCGTCTTTTTTTATGCTGCGTCAGGAACCACAGGGTTTACAGGACATGCCGATAGGGGTGCCGCAAGTAGTGGCAGCTGGGTGGCGGTGTGGGATAACGTTAATGTGCCGCTAATATTATCATTTTTAATATTGTAAAAAAAAAATGCATGCATTATAATAACCTATACACCAAACCGTGCTTCTACACCTGCATTGCTTGCTGCTTGGGGTTTTAGGCTGGGTTTCTGTACAGCACTTTGAGATATCAGCTGATGTACGAAGGGATATATAAATGGATTTGATTTGAAATATGATACTTGCAAAGATAACAGCAGTAGGCTATTTATCATAATTCTACCGAAATTATAATAGGTGACTCCTTTGACGCATTAATTACGAATCTTGATATCAGGCAGTAGGATCTATGTGTATTTATAGCGAAAACCTGTTCTGTAAAAAAAATGTATATATTGGACATTATAAACTGGTTGTTTTGAGTCCTGAATGCTGATTGGCTGAAAGCTGTGGTATATCAGAGCGTATACCACGGGTATGGATATATCACGGGTATGACGAAACATTTATTTGTCCTCTTCTAATTAAGTTGGTAACCAGTTTATAATAACTGTGCGTTGTGTCATGTGTAAGAACAGCTCTTAGCTGTGGTATATTGTCCATATCCATGAGCATTTAAAGAATGGTCTAATTTCTTCCAATCAGAGTTTAAACGAAGAGGATCCACATGATCATCAAAGTTTGGAAGGTCAAGTCCAGAAAATGAAGAATGATATCCTGGGTTTAAACTATCCAGAAGATAGTGAAGTGAAGGATCCCCTGCCTCAGATCAAGCTGAAGGCTGTGACAAGGAGAAAAGTTAAGGTGAGAGAATAGACTGAGCAGAGAAGGGGAAATCTGGGGTCTTACCTGTCTACACTTTAAACCTGTCCAATATGCCATATAACATGTTGTTGTGAGGTTGGAGGGTAATTTGTCCTTACAGACTTCCATCTCTTAATATTCAATCACCAATTGTTTACTGTAGCTCTTCTCAAAGGCCTGTATAGCAACGGCAACATACAGTATGTCATTGACTGTATTGTCTTTTTAGACCAAGAGGAGGACCAGTGCCAACAGGTCCACAGTTGAACAGAGCACTGATACTGATGCAGCCGAGAGAGATTTTGTTGATAATCAGAGTGATGAAGATGAGGATAAGGTGAAGAAGAATCCCCTGCCTCAGATGGAGCAGGATGCCGTGAAGAGAAATAAAGTCAAGGTAAGGGAATAGATTGAGCAGAGATGTGGATATTTGTGATATCTTTCATATCTATAACCTGCCCCTATAGCATGTTGCTCTGTTTTTTTCTTCATGGTGCACATGGACACCTGTCTGATTCGCGCCTGTCTCAGTTGACTAATCCATTGCCAAGGCCACAGGGATGGCATAGTCCATCACGCTAAGACGTGATACTGACATTGTATATGGTTATATTATGTAACAATAATGGTGCAACACTAATAAATAAAATATTATTTTATAACAAATGCGCTTTCTCCTGCATTGGATACGGTCGCTGTCCGTGGTTCTGAAACATAATCTTCAGTGCTCCGTAGAATTGCCGCCCTTTCCTATGTTGCTATGTGCATAATAGCAAAGTTAACCAGCATATTGGGATTGAGAACAATGTTGCAGAGGCAGCAGCAGCAGCAGAGAAGGGGAAACAGCCCTTGCCTTAGCCTAATTGTCTAAGAAAATTGAGGAGAGAGGAAAACCCAACTAAATTAGGTCTATAATCAATAGCCTAATTGTTAAATGTGCCTGGCTTTGTAAATCATCCATATATATATATATATCCATATATATATATATATATATATATATATATATATATATATATATATATATATATATATTACCAGTTAAAAGGGTTTTTCTTTATTTTTTACTATTTTCTACATTGTAGAATAATAGTGAAGACATCAAAACTATGAAATAACACATATGGAATCATGTACGTATCAAAAAAGTGTTAACCAAATCAAAATCTATTTTATATTTGAGATTCTTCAAAGTAGTCACCCTTTGCCTTAATGACAGCTTTGCACACTCTTGGCATTCTCTCAACCAGCTTCATGAGGTAGTCACCTGGAATGCATTTCATAAATTAACATGTGTGCCTTGTTAAAAAATTAAGTAAAGGAATTTCTTTCCTTCTTAATGCATTTGAGCCAATCAGTTGTGTTGTGACAAGGTAGTGTTGGTATACATAAGATAGCCCTATTTGGTAAAAGACCAAGTCCATATTATGGCAAGAACAGCTCAAATAAGCAAAGAGAAACAGCAGTCCGTCATTACTTTAAGACATGAAGTTCAGTCAATCCGGAAAATTTCAAGAACTTTGAACGTTTCATCAAGTGCAAACACCATCAAGTTGCAAAAACCATGAAGCGCTATGATGAAACTGGCTCTCATGAGGACCGCCACAGGAAAGGAAGACCCAGAGTTAACTCGGCTGCAGAGGATAAGTTCATTAGAGTTAACTGCACCTCACATTGCAGGCCAAATAAATGTTTCCGCAGAGTTCAAGTCACAGACACATCTCATCGTCAACTGTTCAGAGGAGACTGCGTGAATCAGGCCTTCGTGGTCAAATTGCTGCGAAGAAAGCACTACTAAAGGACACCAATAATAAGAAGAGACTTGCTTGGGCCAAGAAACACGAGCAATGGACATTAGACTGGTGGAAATCTGTCCTTTGGTCTGATGAGTCCAAATTCCAAAAAATGTCTTTGTGAGAGTAGGTGTACAGATGATCTCCGCATGTGTGGTTCCCACCATGAAGCATGGAGGAGGTGTGATGGTGTGGGGGTGCATTGCTGATGACACTGTCTGTGATTTATTTAGAATTCAAGGCACACTTAACCAGGATGGCTACCATAGTATTCTGCAGTGATACGCCATCCCATCAGGTTTGCGTTTAGTGGGACTATCATTTGTTTTTAAACAGGACAATTACCCAACACATCTCCAGGCTGTGTAAGGGCTATTTGACCAAGAAGGAGAGTGATGGAGGGCTGCATCAGATGACCTGACATCCACAATCACCCAACCTCAACCCAATTGAGATGTTTTGGGATGAATTGGACCACAGAGTGAAGGAAAAGCAGCCAATAAGTTCTTAGCATATGTGGGAACTCCTTCAAGACTGTTGGAAAAGCATTCCAGGTGAAGCTGGTTGAGAGAATGCCAAGAGTGTGCAAAAATGCCATCAAGGCAAAGGATGGCTACTTTGAAGAATCTCAAATATAAAATATATTTTGATTTGTTTAACACTTTTTGGTACCTACATGATTCCATATGTGTTATTTCATAGTTGTGATGTCTTCACTACTATTCTACAATGTAGAAAATAGTACAAATAAAGAAAAGCCTTGAATGAGTAGGTGTGTCCAAACTTTTGACTGGTACTGTATATATATATATACAGAAGTAAGACAGATATAGCTTATGTTGCCTGTTTGAGTATTTGTTTAATAGACTACTGATTCTGTGAGCACCAAGCCTCATGCACCGGCAAAATGTTGAATTAAGCAATTTCACAGATTCGGCTGTTTTTAATCTTTGCTATGCTGTAATAATACAGTGTCACCATCGGGCTCTTTCCTGAGTCATTTGTGTGTCAAACAGTGTGCTTAAAGCATCAGACAAGCTCAGTGCCTATGTAGGTGATTGTATTCAAATACATAGGGTGTGTCTGATATGGAAAAATACATTTTAACATTAGAACAGGATGACTCTCGGTCTACAAAGATTTTTTTTTGTCGGGGACAGCCCTGCAATCAGTCTTACCCTTGCTCTACTCAAAGGGCTGTATTGGAATGGCTTCATACAGTATCTACGTGTATATCATTGACTGTATTGTCTTTTTAGACCAAGAGGACCAAGAGAAACAAAGTGGAGCAGATCACTGATACAGATGCAGGTCATAAATTAAACTCTAATTTCACTGAATGTAATCCTTTTGCATGTAAATGTAATTTAGTATGGACATCTATTGAGCAGAGGACTAATAGCAGAGTGCCAATGTTATACTTTCCTGGGTACTTAACTTCACAAAGTACACAAAGTTGGCTAATACATACTTGCCTCAGAAGGTTACATGTTTTCTGACTTCTTTACCTTGGTGAATGCTGCTTTGCACACAGGTCCCTCTACATCTGTGGAATTCTCTGGGATGGCAGTTCAGGGGACATCTCACCAGGGACAATCTAATGAGAAGATCCTAAGTGAGTGTGTCTCCAGGGCCTGTCAGACCAGGGCTCTTGACCTCCCGCCAATCGATCCGGATGCTTTCAACCCGATTATCATCCGGTTTCTGGAAAAACTTACTGAGGAGTATGTCCAAACTTCTATTGTAGTATTTGAATGCAATGTCATCTGGAGGATTTTATAAATTGTGTGTGTGTTGGTGTGCTTTTTGGTGCTAAAAACATCTAATTATCTCCTATAGGCAATGGAGGCAGTTAAGCATTGGCAGGATGGACCCTGTAAGTCCCTTAACCCTGAAAATGATTCATAGATATATTAATAGATGTTTCAAGAATATTAGATACAAACCTTTTATCTATCTACAGTATCATCCACATTATCACAAACAGTTTCATTCAAAGAGCTTTTTAGTAGCCTACTGCTTTTCATGCTTTCCAATGTATGCCACTTTCATGATTCTCATGAACATATGTGAGATTGTTGGTATCTCTTCGAGGAGCTTGGTTTCAGAGCCCGGCTATGAGTAATCTACCTACACTGTTTCGGTCCTACAGGTGATGAGGGCATTGCTTGCAGAGATGTGCCTGGAGATTGTGCGGTTTGTATCTGAGGCCATCCTGGAGGTCATCATCCCTGCAATTTTCCGTTTTGTACGGATATACAGCCATGTGTCTCCAGTATCCGGCAAGTCTCTGACAGAATCAGAGAGATCCTCTAGCACAAACCTGAAGGTTCGCAAGAGAGGCAGCAGCAAATCCTCAAGGTGTTGCACGGCCAAATCAAGCTCCTCACGTAATGGGTATGTTCAGTCATTCCTAAAGAAACCGGTTTCACCTAACTATTCATAACCCATTTTGTGAAAATATGTTTTGTTATCTGTATAACAGTTTACTCTTAATGACCAGTTTAACTGATTACTGAATGATGTATTAATGTCACTACCGTGTCTACTATTGAATATGGAATGCTGTATTGTTTGCTTTGTATTCTCAAAGGTCTCAGACAGTGTTGCCAAATACTCAGGGAGATGGTGAGTCTATATCATCTGAGCCACTCAGGGACTTTTTTGGGATCACTGAGGACAGTCTCCTCACTGGTGTCCAGGATTCCTTCAAAGAGTTGCTGAACAATGTCCTCTGTATCCAAAGAGAGGACCAGGTAGACACTCAAAGTCTATCCCGGGTTATTGTTGGAGAAGTGTCAAAGAAGGTCAATTCCCTAATCTCTGTGGCCATCCAACCTCCCATCTCTGGGCGAATGTCCCCTGTCATTTTTGCCAGTGGTGGTGTCTCCAGCACCAAGGTGGTTGAGGAGATGGTGTCTGGTGTTTCCAACATACTTCAGATGTACATTAATGGGAAGAGTGTTGAGCAGAGTGTTGTTCTCAGAGAGGATGGTGTTGAGGTGGACATGACACATTTAACAGGACAGGTCATGACAGCCCTCAGTGGCACTGTTTTGAACTTCAGCAATAAGGAGAAAAATGAACCCGACAAGAGGGAACTGCTTTGTGTTGTTGCTGACCATATGAAGATGCTTGAAGCTTGTAAAAGTCCAGAGGAGATGCTAAAACAAGGAGAGAGCAACCTCAATATCAAAGGTGCCAAATCTAGTCTTCGTCTGTCAACACAAAGTATGGACAGACTACTCACTGAGGAGTTTCAGACCAAGGCCAATGAATCGATCCGGGAGATCGTTAAAAGATTCAGGGGTTGTACATCATGTTGTTCTGGCACTACATCATCTTGTCCAACTCCTAGGATAGGTGAGATCAGAGACCTTATGGTTGACC
Source organism: Oncorhynchus kisutch (assembly GCF_002021735.2). Taxonomy (NCBI): domain Eukaryota; kingdom Metazoa; phylum Chordata; class Actinopteri; order Salmoniformes; family Salmonidae; genus Oncorhynchus; species Oncorhynchus kisutch. The sequence goes on along the minus strand of NW_022262900.1, from coordinate 53,931 downwards.
CTGAGGCCTCTGAGTTGGTAAGTACCTTTGTTTCAGACATGGACAATCTTACCCAGTCTATCAGGGCATCCTGCTCCCCTGCACAGGGTGAGCAGATCCTTCTTGAAAACCGTCAAAGTAAGATCTGGTCTTACACTGTTGGTTGTTACTACGACATGAAAAATACGCTGAAGAGGATTCTTACCTGTCCAGAAAAAGGGGATCTCGCAAGTACATTTGTGGGGAGCACAAAATATTCTTTCACAATGGTTCCAACTTTGTGCCTGGACGTCGGTCATTCCAGTAATGGTGAGGCTGACACATCAGACTCCATTTCTTGTAAACCACTTTTAATAACCCCCTCATCTATGAATGAACAAAAAGGACAAAGTGAGACCCCAAAACCTCTCTTGGCTCTCAACAAGTATTTGCAAGACCAAGTCCTCCTTGACACCACAAAAGCGATTGCCAGCCAGGTTCTAGTCTTGTATAAGACTGAGGTGATGGAGAAGTTCTCATCTTCTGTTGGAGAGTGTGATTCTGAAGAGTCTCTGGAGGCCATTCTATTTGTGGATGGCATCATGTCTGACTTGAACGATTTCACCAGTTCGTGTTCCCCCTCACCATCTGAGTTGTTAGACAGTGAACAATGTCTCTCCCATCTCACTTTTCCACTTGGTCTGCAGGACAGTACCACCAACAGTGAATCTACCCAGAGTCTTCCAATTATAAATATGAAGAAACTCTCCGGTGTGTCTTTCCAGACAAAGGCTAGAAAGGCAGTGAGTGAAGATCTGAGATCTGTCAACCCCTTTACAAACAGCTTACTGGGAGACTCTGAAGCATCTAAATTGCTGGACACTTTTGTAACAGATGTGGAGACTGTTGTTCAGTCCATGCAGGCACATGACTCTGAAAATGTCCGAATTTCAAAAGTGAGCACCCTTCATGCTGCTCGTATTATATATCATAGATTTAGAGAAATGCTGAGGCGGTTTCTCACTCCCTGCCAAGACTCTGTAAAGGTCATCGATGGTGTTACACCAATACATGATGAGACTCTCAAACAGGCTCCTAGTGAAAGTTTAGATTCTCAGGTGACTTGTAATAGTGATTCTCTTGAAATCCAGGCAGACCTTCAAACCTGTACCAAGGAGGTCATTAGTCAGATCCTCACTGTGTATCACTCTGCGGAATCCATGGAGAAATGCCTCTCTAGCCTAAAAGGAGATACAGAAGACCTGTCCAAGCTTTTGGATGCCGTTGTTTCTCAGATTGACGTCCTTGCCGCCTCCAAATCATATTTATCTGTTGATGACTATGCTGTCAATACACAGGACAATTTGCACAGTGAGATCAACAATGATGAGGAGGAGGCATCCTCTAGAAGTCTTAAATCCACAGCCTTTGACAAACTATGTACTGAGGAGTTTCAAACTAAAGCCTCACATATGGCTGGTGGGATCCTTCAATCAGGGTTAATTGGCATTGTAAATACCAGCCTTGATGGTAGAAGTGCAGACATTTGTGCAGAGTCCAGTAATGATGGTGATGATAGAGATGTCAAAATCCTTCAGAAGAGTGGAACTCCACCTTTGTTCACCTCTTCTCTGCACACCAATTCTGCAGCATCCAACATCGTCATAAGCATCACTAAAGACCTTAATAGCTTCACCCAGATGACTAAAATGTCTGATGCGTCAGTGTCTGGCCAGTTAGAGAGATCCCTGTCAGCTTCAACCCTTCCTGTCAGTGTTCACAACGGGGCCAATGTGAAAGGAAAGATCATTTGGCCAGGCACTGTTAACCTGTTCAACAATGTGTTCACCAAGGTCAAGGACTTTTTTGCCCAGCAACAACCGGTCCTCCTAGACAATGTGGTTGAGGCCCCCAAACATGCCGAATCCATATGCAGAACAGCTACTTCTACACAAATGACTTACGGTGAACATGAAGGCAGCCAGACCAGCATGGTAAATTATTCCAAAGCCTTAATTAGTCAGACTCTGATGACAATCCAGAGGAGAGTGTCTATGTCAGAGAGGATGAGCACCTCAGAGAAAGGCCTCTTGACTCGTTCCATCGTGGGCTCCATGTTGGAGGATGTTGACATGGTGAGAACTGATAGTAGACACGAGATACACCGGCCATCCTCCTCAAAGTCCTCCCTGTCCATCACCTCTGCCATGACCAGAGGGTCCCAGAGTGATTTTACAAATTCTCTTCCAGGCACTCCAGTCCCCGATGAGTGGCCTGTTGAAATCTATTGTCCTATCATTAGGAGTTCGGTCATTGATATGAGTGACTCCTCAACTCATTCACAAGGGTCAACAAATTACACAAGGCAAACCATCTCTGCCATAGTTGACATTGTTATGGAGGTCATTCCAAGAGAAGATATGGAACACATAGCCACTGCAGATGATGTCACTTCTTTTACAAGAAGACTTGCGAGACTCAGCCCCAGGGACGGTCTTCAGAACTTCTCACATGAGCTCACTGACAAAGTTTATGAGCTCATAAAGAGTCACAACACCCCCCAGGCTCTTTTTGTGCCAGCTGGCAAGACCGTGTCTGACTCTATTCTTTTGAAGCTGAAGACAGGATTGAATGCTTCTGAAGAATCCAGGGAGTTTCCATCTGACCTTGTATACTCCTTTGCTACGGAGTCAATAAAACGTCTGCTACAGCAGATTGTCTTCTGTCTTCCTCCACCATCACAAGGATCCGATTTCTGCCAAACTATCATCTCTGATGGTTGTCTGCAGGACACAAGTCGGCTTATCCCGAGCTCTTCTGCCATCTCCATTAGTTCCTCACAGGTTTACTGTGACACAAAGAGCCTTTTCACCAATATAATGGTCAATCAGGTCATGGATACCTGTTCTGTGGCCTCCAATTCATCAGAAGAATTATCAGAGTTGATGAACATAATCAATGGGTTGTCCCCAACTGATGCTGGAACACTTGACTCTAACAGACCGGCTCTCATGACCACTAGCCGTCAGTCTAGTGCCAAATCATTGCCTAGACCATCTCTGTCTGGCAGCAGCACACACAACGGTGGAACTGTGGATATTCAAGTTTTAGGAGAGGTGGAATCCAAGATGGACAACAAAGATCTGGAGATGTCTAGTGCCTCTGTGCATCCATCAACTCCATCAGCCATGGACTCTGATACACATGCATCATTTGACTCCACTAGCAATGACTACACCTCTTTGGTACTTTTACTGATTGTTAGACTGCTGTCAATGATCACCCCTATCACATTACTGGAATCCTCTGACATTGGTGAAACATCAAGAGTTCTCACAAAGAGGATTCTGTCTGAGTTCTGTGGCACCTCAGGCCTTGAACCAACTCAAGCCTACCCCCAGAATCTGAAAATAAAAAAGATTTTCAAGGCTGTCTACAAGGGGCTTCTTCAAGAATTTGGGTCAGAGAAGATGCTCCAGGTTGCAATGAAGTCAACGGATTATGCATTTGACGATGCCCTGGTCAAATCATTAACTAGGGAACTACTAACGAAATGCAATGAGGCTAGCTCTTCACCTCCCTCCATGACCCAGTTGTCATCACGCAATGCACTTGGCAGTGACGAGGTAGGTAATTCTGGGCTTCCAAAAACTGGTAGAAAGGAAAAGAAGAGAGGAAGATTCAGCACTCTCTGTGGACTCAACCCAAAGGTACATATGTCATCAAAATACACATTTTTAAGATTATTTTTTATTCATTACGTACAGTATGATGGTAAACACTGTTACCCTTTGTGTGCAATTTCTCCTACTGTATAAATGACTGTTGGTTACCCAGAGTACAAAGCAGGTCAACAAGAAGAACCACTGCACTCCAACACCTTCCCAGAACCAGACCCCTGCCGTCAGTGAAACAGGTAAGTCAATACACTCAAATGTGTACTGAACAAAAATATAAACGCAACATGCAACAATTTCAAAGATTTTATTGAGTTACAGTTCATATATGGAAATCAGTCAATTGAAATACGTTCATTAGGCCCTTATCTATGGATTTCACATGACTGGGAATACAGATATGCATCTGTTCGTCACAGATACCTTAAAAAAAGGTAGGCGTGGATCAGAATACCAGTCAGTATCTGGTGTGACCACCATTTTCCTCATGCAGCGTGACACTCCTCCTTCGCGTAGAGTTGATCAGGCTGTTGATTGTGGCCTATGGAATGTTGTCCCACTCCTCCTCAATAGCTGTGTGAAGTTGTTGAATATTGGTGAGAACTGGAACACGCTGTTGTACACGTCAATCCAGAGCATCACAAACATGCTAAATGGATGACATGTCTGGTGAGTATGCAGGCCTTTCGACATGGGGCCATGCATTATCATGCTGAAACATGAGGTGATGGTGGTGGATGAATGGCACGACAATGGGCCTAAGGATCTCGTGACGGTATCTCTGTGCATTCAAATTGCCATTGATCAAATGCAATTGTGTTCGTTGTCCGTAGATTATGCCTGCCCACACCATAACCCTACAGCCAACACGACGCCATATACTTGGTCTGTGGTTGTGAGGCCGGTTGGACATACTGCCAAATTCTCTAAAACGACATTGAAGGCGGCTTATGGTAAAGAAATAAACATCCAATTCTCTGGCCACAGCTCTGGTGGACATTCCTGCAGTCAGCATGCCAATTGCACGCTCCCTCAAAACAAGTCAACCAGCGTTTTTCCTTGCTCCTATTTTTCTCAGTCTCTGTCTCTGAGACATCTGTGGCGTTGTGTGGTGTGACAAAACTGCACATTTTAGCGTGGCCTTTTATTGTCCACAGCACTAGTTGCACCTTTGTAATGATCATGCTTTTTAACCCACAAGAGTCTAAGCCCTGTCTGGGCCGAGGGGTTTGTATCGTCCTTACTGCTAATAGCCGATACAAACGCATTGAATAACAGATTCACTACATGGAACTGAAGTGTCTGTCCTAAATCTGAGAGATATAAGAAAGTTGACGAATATATATTTATTTATATGTATATATATTTTTTGCATGTTTTTATCCCCTTCTTTTTGGCACTAAACAGTCTAAGCCCTGGGGGGGCCTATGTAACACTTCTGCGTTAAATAGGCGGATTGAGACTGCTTGGCTACCTGCCGCCCGACATTTGTAAATTATGTAGAATATTACAATTTAAATAATAATAATGCAATACTAATTCTTCACACTAACTAGGGTCAGTTAAAGAAAATGTTATGTTTACATTTTTTCCCCCAGCAATTGTCAATGATCAAGAATCCTGCCGAACAGAGAGTGTATGCTCCACCAAGAAGAAACCAAGGAAGCGTTCGCTCATTTCCAGGATGTTTTCAGCTATAGGCAAAGCCTTGTCCAGTCCCTTTACTTCCTGCTATAAAAAGAAGAGCACCTAATCTATATTTCAAAATAAATATTTGAAATTAACATAATTGCATTAATTCTTCATGTTGAGTGTTTTTCATTATATATTATTGGATGATATAAAGTGTAGTAGTAGTAGTAGTAGAAGTTGTATAGTTGACTATATTACTTTTACTTTTAAGATACATAAAAAAAATAATAAGAATAGTGTGCACTTCTAGGTACAGTTGAAGTCTGATGTTTACATAGACCTTAACCAAATACATTTAAACTCAGTTTTTCACAATTCCTGACATTTAATCCTCGTAAAAAAATCCCTGTCTTAGGTCAGTTAGAATCATCACTTTATTTTAAGAATGTGAAATGTCACAATAATAGTAGAGAGAATGATTTATTTCAGCTTTTATTTCTTTCATCACATTCCCAGTGGGTCAGAAGTTTACATACACTAAATTAGTATTTGGTAGCATTGCCTTTAAATTGTTTAACTTGGGTCAAATGTTTCGGGTGGACTTCCACAAGCTTCCCACAATACGTTGACTGAATTTTGGCCCATTCCTCCTGACAGAGCTGATGTAACTGAGTCAGGTTTGTAGGCCTCCTTGCTCGCACACGCCTTTTCAGTTCTGCCCACAAATTTTCTATAGGATTGAGATCAGGGCTTTGTGATGGCCACTCCAATACCTTGACTTTGTTGTCCTTAAGTAATTTTGCCACAACTTTGGAAGTATACTTGGGGTTATTGTCCATTTGGAATACCCACTTGCGACCAAGCCTTAATGTCTGATGACTGATGACTGATGTCTTGAGATGTTGCTTCAATATAGCCACATCATTTTTGTGGATATCACATCAAATAAAACTATAAATAATCTTATCTAAGTCCTTTACAATTTTAGGGGGTAAGTCAAGTGATAACGAGACATAAACCGACCTTGATAACCCTTCAGCTTTGGATAATAATACCCGACCGTATAACGAAATATCTCTCATGAACAAGAGGTTCAATTTGTTCTTTGTTTTCTCAATGGAGTTAAAGTTCAATTGTTTTTCATCCTTGCATATAACAATTTCAAGATAAGTAACCTTATCTTTAGATGGGATACCATATACACCCACGCTCTTCTCCTTGTACCTAGAACCATTAGCACAGGCAATAAGACAGGACCCAACTTTAGAGGGAATAACAATAAGAGGCAGTGAACATAAGATATGCATGTATGCTGATGACGTTCTGTTATTCCTTAAAGACCCAGGCTCAAGTGTATCTAGATTGATGGATGTTTTACAACATATGTGCTTAACGTACACAAGACCCAAGCCCTAGTATATAATTATACCCCACAGGAAGATCTGAAGAGTAGGTATAACTTCACCTGGACCTCTTCATAACCCTCCGGTGTCTTAGGTCGTCTGACGTCATTTCCGGTCACAACTTGCAGGCTTGTTTTCGAGTTGCTGTGCGTTTTGTTGCCAACCTGTTTCGCTACCTGACAACTTTACGGTTTTCACTTTTTAATTACCGTTCATATATTTATTTATTTTTTCCTCAACTTTTTCACTCCGGACGCTTTATCTGGACACGATTCGTCAGGACCTCCAACAGCCGAAGCTAAGTAGTAACATTAACATGATGCCTTCTAAGCCCAGCTTCAGACGCAATCGTTAGGCAAGGGTAATTTCAGTGTAGGAAAGGATGAAACAGCGTCTGTGGCACCAGTAAGTACAGATAGTAGTGTAAATCCCCTGGCACAGTCCCCGCAGCCGGACAACTTTCTCACGGTTTCTGGAAGGAAATGCTGTAGGAACGCTCAACCGGTGTCGCTCATTCAGCCGACAGAAACTTTCAACCGGTTTTCCCCATTAAGCAGCGGGTCGGAGTCAGAGGCCGATTCTTCTCTGGTCTCTACTCCTCCCGTTACGGGGTCTGAGACGCCGAAGCTTCCCACCATTAGCTCTGACAAATTGAAAACTAGTCATTGGCGACTCCATTACCCGCAGTATTAGACTTAAAGCGAATCATCCAACGATCATACACTGTTTACCCGGGGGCAGGGCTACCGACGTTAAGGCTAATCTGAAGATGGTGCTGGCTAAAGCTAAAACTGGCGAGTGTAGAGAGTATAGAGATATTGTTATCCACGTCGGCACCAACGATGTTAGGATGAAACAGTCAGAAATCACCAAGCGCAACATAGCTTCTGCGTGCATATCAGCTAGAAAGATGTGTCGGCATCGAGTAATTGTCTCTGGCCCCCTCCCAGTTAGGGGGAGTGATGAGCTCTACAGCAGAGTCTCACAACTCAAACTCAAAAACTGTTTTCTGCCCCTCCCAAAAGTTAGAATTTGTAGATAATTGGTCCTCTTTCTGGGACTCACCCACAAACAGGACCAAGCCTGACCTGCTGAGGAGTGACGGACTCCATCCTAGCTGGAGGGGTGCTCTCATCTTATCTACCAACATAGACGGGGCTCTAACTCCTCTAGCTCCACAATGAAATAGGGTGCAGGCCAGGCAGCAGGCTGTTAGCCAGCCTGCCTGCATAGTGGAGTCTGCCACTAGCACAGTCAGTGTAGTCAGCTCAGCTATCACCATTGAGACCGTGTCTGTGCCTCGACCTAGGTTGGGCAAAACTAAACATGGCGGTGTTCGCCTTAGCAATCTCACTAGGATAAAGACCACCTCCATTCCTGTCATTACTGAAAGAGATCATGATACCTCACATCTCAAAATAGGGCTACTTAATGTTAGATCCCTTACTTCAAAGGCAATTATAGTCAATGAACTAATCACTGATCATAATCTTGATGTGATTGGCCTGACTGAAACATGGCTTAAGCCTGATGAATTTACTGTTTTAAATGAGGCCTCACCTCCTGGCTACACTAGTGACCATATCCCCCGTGCATCCCGCAAAGGCGGAGGTGTTGCTAACATTTACGATAGCAAATTTCAATTTACCCCAAAAAAAATGACATTTTCGTCTTTTGAGCTTCTAGTCATGAAATCTATGCAGCCTACTCAATCACTTTTTATAGCTACTGTTTACAGGCCTCCTGGGCCATATACAGCGTTTCTCACTGAGTTCCCTGAATTCCTATCGGACCTTGTAGTCATAGCAGATAATATTCTAATCTTTGGTGACTTTAATATTCACATGGAAAAGTCCACAGACCCACTCCAAAAGGCTTTCGGAGCCATCATCGACTCAGTGGGTTTTGTCCAACATGTCTCTGGACCCACTCACTGTCACAGTCATACGCTGGACCTAGTTTTGTCCCATGGAATTAATGTTGTGGATCTTAATGTTTTTCCTCATAATCCTGGACTATCGGACCACCATTTTATTACGTTTGCAATTGCAACAAATAATCTGCTTAGACCCCAACCAAGGAACATCAAAAGTCGTGCTATAAATTCACAGACAACACAAAGATTCCTTGATGCCCTTCCAGACTCCCTCTGCCTACCCAAGGACGCCAGAGGACAAAAATCAGTTAACCACCTAACTGAGGATCTCAATTTAACCTTGCGCAATACCCTAGATGCAGTTGCACCATTAAAAACTAAAAATATGTCTCATAAGAAACTAGCTCCCTGGTATACAGAAAATACCCGAGATCTGAAGCAAGCTTCCAGAAAATTGGAACGGAAATGGCGCCACACCAAACTGGAAGTCTTCCGACTAGCTTGGAAGGACGGTACCGTGCAGTACCGTAGAGCCCTTACTGCTGCTCGATCATCCTATTTTTCTAACTTAATTGAGGAAAATAAGAACAATCCGAAATTCCTTTTTAATACTGTCGCAAAGCTAACTAAAAAGCAGCATTCCCCAAGAGAGGATGACTTTCACTTTAGCAGTGATAAATTCATGAACTTCTTTGAGGAAAAGATTATGATTATTAGAAAGCAAATTACGGACTCCTCTTTAAACCTGCGTATTCCTCCAAACCTCAGTTGTCCTGAGTCTGCACAACTCTGCCAGGACCTAGGATCAAGAGAGACGCTCAAGTGTTTTAGTACTATATCTCTTGACACAATGATGAAAATAATCATGGCCTCTAAACCTTCAAGCTGCATACTGGACCCTATTCCAACTAAACTACTGAAAGAGCTGCTTCCTGTGCTTGGCCCTCCTATGTTGAACATAATAAACAGCTCTCTATCCACTGGATGTGTACCAAACTCACTAAAAGAGGCAGTAATAAAGCCTCTCTTGAAAAAGCCAAACCTTGACCCAGAAAATATAAAAAACTATCGGCCTATATCGAATCTTCCATTCCTCTCAAATATTTTAGAGAAGGCTGTTGCGCAGCAACTCACTGCCTTCCTGAAGACAAACAATGTATACGAAATGCTTCAGTCTGGTTTTAGACCCCATCATAGCACTGAGACGGCACTTGTGAAGGTGGTAAATGACATTTTAATGGCATCGGACCGAGGCTCTGCATCTGTCCTCGTGCTCCTAGACCTTAGTGCTGCTTTTGATACCATCGATCACCACATTCTTTTGGAGAGATTGGAAACCCAAATTGGTCTACACGGACATGTTCTGGCCTGGTTTAGATCTTATCTGTCGGAAAGATATCAGTTTGTCTCTGTGAATGGTTTGTCCTCTGACAAATCAACTGTAAATTTCGGTGTTCCTCAAGGTTCCGTTTTAGGACCACTATTGTTTTCACTATATTTTACCTCTTGGGGATGTTATTCGAAAACATAATGTTAACTTTCACTGCTATGCGGATGACACACAGCTGTACATTTCAATGAAACATGGTGAAGCCCCAAAATTGCCCTCGCTAGAAGCATGTGTTTCAGACATAAGGAAGTGGATGGCTGCAAACTTTCTACTATTAAACTCGGACAAAACAGAGATGCTTGTTCTAGGTCCCAAGAAACAAAGAGATCTTCTGTTGAATCTGACAATTAATCTTAATGGTTGTACAGTCATCTCAAATAAAACTGTGAAGGACCTCGGCGTTACTCTGGACCCTGATCTCTCTTTTGAAGAACATATCAAGACCATTTCGAGGACAGCTTTTTTCCATCTACGTAACATTGCAAAAATCTGAAACTTTCTGTCCAAAGATGATGCAGAAAAATTAATCCATTCTTTTGTCACTTCTAGGTTAGACTACTGCAATGCTCTATTTTCCGGCTACCCGGATAAAGCACTAAATAAACTTCAGTTAGTGCTAAATACGGCTGCTAGAATCCTGACTAGAACCAAAAAATTTGATCATATTACTCCAGTGCTAGCCTCTCTACACTGGCTTCCTGTCAAAGCAAGGGCTGATTTCAAGGTTTTACTGCTAACCTACAAAGCATTACATGGGCTTGCTCCTACCTATCTCTCTGATTTGGTCCTGCCGTACATACCTACACGTACGCTACGGTCACAAGACGCAGGCCTCCTAATTGTCCCTAGAATTTCTAAGCAAACAGCTGGAGGCAGGGCTTTCTCCTATAGAGCTCCATTTTTATGGAACGGTCTGCCTACCCATGTCAGAGACGCAAACTCGGTCTCAACCTTTAAGTCTTTACTGAAGACTCATCGTCTGGCCCAGGAGTGGGAAGGTGAACGGAAAGGCTCTGGAGCAACGAACCGCCCGTGCTGTCTCTGCCTGGCCGGTTCCCCTCTTTCCACTGGGATTCTCTGCCTCTAACCCTATTACAGGGGCTGAGTCACTGGCTTGCTGGGGCTCTCTCATGCCGTCCCTGGAGGGGGTGCGTCACCTGAGTGGGTTGATTCACTGTTGTGGTATTCCTGTCTGGGTTGGCGCCCCCCCCTTGGGTTGTGCCGTGGCGGAGATCTTTGTGGGCTATACTCAGCCTTGTCTCAGGATGGTAAGTTGGTGGTTGAAGATATCCCTCTAGTGGTGTGGGGGTTGTGCTTTGGCAAAGTGGGTGGGGTTATATCCTTCCTGTTTGGCCCTGTCCGGGGGTGTCCTCGGATGGGGCCACAGTGTCTCCTGACCCCTCCTGTCTCAGCCTCCAGTATTTATGCTGCAGTAGTTTGTGTGTCGGGGGGCTAGGGTCAGTTTGTTATATCTGGAGTACTTCTCCTGTCCTATTCGGTGTCCTGTGTGAATCTAAGTGTGCGTTCTCTAATTCTCTCCTTCTCTCTTTCTTTCTCTCTCTCGGAGGACCTGAGCCCTAGGACCATGCCCCAGGACTACCTGACATGATGACTCCTTGCTGTCCCCAGTCCACCTGGCCATGCTGCTGCTCCAGTTTCAACTTCCACCTGACTGTGCTGCTGCTCCAGTTTCAACTGTTCTGCCTTAATATTATTCGACCATGCTGGTAATTTATGAACATTTGAACATCTTGGCCATGTTCTGTTATAATCTCCACCCGGCACAGCCAGAAGAGGACTGGCCACCCCACATAGCCTGGTTCCTCTCTAGGTTTCTTCCTAGGTATTGGCCTTTCTAGGGAGCTTGCTGTTTGGGGTTTTAGGCTGGGTTTGTGTACAGCACTTTGAGATATCAGCTGATGTACGAAGGGCTATATAAATAAATTTGATTTGATTTGATTCATCCATTATATATCTGGGAGTAAATTTACCAAAAGATATACCCAAACTTTATTGTATGAATTACGATCACATTAACAAGAAAATATATGATGACCTAGACAGGTGGAATTCACTTCCCTTAGATCTTAGTAGTAGAATTGAAACAATCAAAATGAACATCCTGCCGAGGTTACTGTATTTGTTCCAATCACTGCCCATAGAAATCCCACCTTAACAGTTTAGGGAATGGGATAAACGGAACAGTAAGAGACCAAGAACTAGATATACAACATTACAGTTACCAAAAAACTGTGGGGGTATGGCCTTACCAAACCTAAAAGATTATTATGTGTCAGCCCAATTGAGACCCCTGGTGTGTTGGTGCAATTCAGAATACGAATCCAAATGGAAAGACATCGAGACTACGCTGACAGAGATACCCATACAGTCAGTACTGGGAAATAAGGAGATGGTAAAAGAAATATACAATAGACAAAATCAGTGGATTAATTTCTCTCTGAAGACATGGTTTAGGGTAGTTAAGCAAAATCATTTAGACAGAGAGATCAAACTGCTGAGTTGGCCCGCATACGACCCCAGCAGGTTTAAACAATGGACGCAGAAAGGCATCATGTCATTCAGTACAATTATAAGGAATGGGAACCTAGATAACTTCCAGGACCTAAGTAAAAAACATGGCTTGGATAAACAAGATTTTTACAGATACCTACAAGTACGACACTATTTCGTAAGGGAGATAAAAGTGACTGACCCTCGAGCACCTCCAAAATTAATCCAAGTATTCACTAACGCATAAAACTATTTCAAATCTCTACTTGGGTATTCAATCCTCAAAGAAACATTCTACAAACTATTTTAAAAAGAAATGGGAGGAGGAACTTAACATTGAAATAACTGATGAAACATGGTTGAATATATTAGAGACTCAACAAAGCTCCACCAACTCAAGGTCATGGAGAGAATTCTGTTGGAAGAATGTTATACGTTTCTTCATAACACCTAAACTGAAATTAAAACAGACTGGCTCACAACACCCTTGTTGGAGAGAATGCGGTCTATTGAGGGCGGACCACTCTCATATCTTTTGGACTTGCCCCGCAATCGAAACTTACTGGGGAGAAATAAGATCTAACATTGGAAAAACAATGGGATTTGACATAGAACAAACATTGATTTCTTTGTACATGGGTGAAATACCTGATAACTTACACAATAGAGAAAAGTACCTCTTGAAGGTCCAACTGGCAGCCAGTAAAAAGGCTATCACTAGGAAATGGCTACAAAAAGACCCTCCCACAGTGACACAATGGATAGACATTGTACAAGAAATACACCGTATGACCTTTGCCTTAAGAACTCAACAGGAGAGAGGTCAAGAATACTGGGAAAAATGGGTTTCGTACTTGGAAAAGGACATTCAAAGATGTCAATGTAACTAATATGATGGTATGATGATGAAGGTATGAAGTGCACTGTAACTGACAGATCTTTTCTTGTTGTTGTTCTTTTATTTGGCTTTATTTGTACATTCTTTGTGTTCCTACAATAAAAACTAAGTATAAAAAAAAAGAATACAAAAATAAAAGAAATCCAGGTATTTCCAAAGGGTTCACTTACTATTTCTTCCCACTGTATACTGCATCTTACCCCAGCTGTAGGTCCATTGTGTGTGTCATCGTTTTAAGTCTCAACATCAACCAGCTCTGGTGGCATTGGGGACTTGGGATGCTTGCTCTCAAAGTGCTGTTTGAATGTCTTCAGGTCAGGCATCTGCATCTGTAAGGGTCAGGTAAGGAATTGAGGATATTAACAATCATTGGCTGAGACTGAATTTTCGGGTGACAAACAAACAAAGTAATAAGATGCATCAAACTACTACACATCACACAGGCCAGTACAATGGACTGTACTGAGAGAAACCTAAAGGTAGGCACATGAAATGTTCAGGTTGCTGCATAGACTATGGAGGCTCTAGTCCAGAGTGCCAGGGATTTGTTCAACTCTCTAAATGGTTAAATGACTCTGACGTTCAGGGGTGGTTGGAGAGACTGCTGGTGCTGGTGAGCTTCTGCCCCTATTTTAGGCCGTCACACCGCGTTTGGCGGTCGACGTCCCGGTCTTCTAGCCATTGACGATCCACCTTTCATTTTCCATGTGTTTTGTCTTGTTTTCCCACACACCTGGTTTACATTCCCTCATTACTTGACGTGTATATAACCCTCTGTTCCCCCCATGTCTGTGTGTGGAATTGTTTGTTGTAAAGTGTATGTGCACTTCAGACTGGTTTGCGACGGGTTATTTCAACCCATATTCTGTTGTTCTGGGTGCCTTTGGTTTTTTCCTCATTAAACTGCTCCGGTTAATACCCAGTTCTGCTATCCTTCGCCTGACCTCCCTGCAGCCCGTTACGTAACTCTTTCAAGATCAATATATTGTGTTTTGTACCATTGATTTTTCCAAGCGCTGGGATGCGCAGAACTTAGAACGGAGTTAATGAAATGCCCAGGAAATGGCACAGAAAATTTGGGGCGGTCTCTCCATAAAAGTCAATGGCCACACACCAATACATGGATTTGACAGTCAAATCACTACTTAAATAGCAGTCAACTGTTGTTCTGTCGAGGGTGGTGATTCGTTTAGGTTAACTAACAAAAAAAGTGGTCTGGTCCCTTTTCCATGATGGAAGCCTCCCGAAATCAACATCCAACATTCCAAAATATAGATATAAGCCTTCAAGTACTCATCTAACCAACTTCTTCAGGGCCAGCCAGGCCCCCTGTCGCCCCCCACGCGCCCTGAAACCCAACCCCCAATAAGAAGAAGCCCAAATACGACCTGCCCTTGCCCAGTATACATACAAGGTCAGGGGACAACACTGGTTTTTCGTCTTGTAGTTAAACTTGTTTTATACAGTTTAAAGGGATAGTTCATCCCAATTACAAAATTGCTTAAGTTGCATTTACATTTAATTTAAAATCCAATGCATCCAAAGTGTACATTAGTCTTTCCTGGTTCATAACATATTTTTTGGTCCCTTTCAGATCACAGCCATGTCAACAGTGGGCGTCAGGCTTGTAAGAGACATGTGAGATATCTGTGAGATTCAGTGAACAAGGCTGGAAGGTGAGATTCTATCTCTCTTAACTACTCATTGTACTGAATAAATAATCATGAGCTAACATTGTACTACGTTATCTGCTGTAACACACAGTATTTTTAGGGAAGCAAGGCATTTGTGTAGGATGTGCATTGTAGAGTATGTTCTTTGCATTCTTTATCATGTATTTCTCATTGAAAGAGTCTATTCTAGTCATTCATCTTGTCTTTTGATTTCTATGGTATTTCTCTCCATTATGACTGGGTATTGGCTCCTACGGGTTACTCTGCCTTCTACTGGGATGGAGAATGCCTCTACCCTCTGTGTTCCTGCATAAACTCCACCACCCACACTATGATCCAACTAATGGTCAGTATGCACTACTACACCCTCTCTCACATGAACACTAACAAATCAAATCAAATGTATTTGTCACATACACATGGTTAGCAGATGTTAATGCGTGTGTAGCGAAATGCTTGTGCTTCTAGTTCCGACAATGCAGTAATAACCAACGAGTAATCTAACCTAACAATTCCAAAACTACTACCTTATACACACAAGTGTAAAGGGATAAGAATGTGTACATAAAGATAAATGAATGAGTGATGGTACAGAACGGCATAGGCAAGATGCAGTAGATGGTATCGAGTACAGTATATATATATATATGAGATGAGTAATGTAGGGTATGTAAACAAAGTGGCATAGTTTAAAGTGGCTAGTGATACATGTATTACATAAAGATGCAGTAGATGATATAGAGTACAGTATATACATATACATATGAGATGAATAATGTAGGGTATGTAAACATTATATTAAGTAGCATTGTTTAAAGTGGCTAGTGATATATTTTCCATCAATTCCCATTATTAAAGTGGCTGGAGTTGAGTCAGTGTGTTGGCAGCAGCCAATCAATGTTAGTGGTGGCTGTTTAACAGTCTGATTTACTGGTTTCAGTGGGAAAGATGGTAAATGGTTCAGACATTAATGGCAAATATAAAAAAACGAAGATACCCAAGTTACCGGAGTCTACAATGGCAGACTGTTAATGTAGGGATAGTGAGAAGTAACATTCAAGACTGAAGCAATTATCCCCTATAGTGGAATACTTCATACTGTACCAGGTTACTACACACACTGATAATACAAAACATTGAGGACACCTGCTCTTTCCATGACATAGACTGACCAAGTGAAAGCTATGACCCCTTATTGATGTCACTTGTTGAATCCACTTCAGTGGATTTTTATTTTTTATTTATTTTACCTTTATTTAACCAGGTAGGCAAGTTGAGAACAAGTTCTCATTTACAATTGCGACCTGGCCAAGATAAAGCAAAGCAGTTCGACAGATAAAACGACACAGAGTTACACATGGAGTAAAAACAAACATACAGTCAATAATGCAATATAAACAAGTCTATATACAATGTGAGCAAATGAGGTGAGAAGGGAGGTAAAGGCAAAAAAGGCCATGATGGCAAAGTAAATACAATATAGCAAGTAAAATACTGGAATGGTAGTTTTGCAATGGAAGAATGTGCAAAGTAGAAATAAAAAATTATGGGGTGCAAAGGAGCAAAATAAAGAAATAAATAAAAATTAAATACAGTTGGGAAAGAGGTAGTTGTTTGGGCTAAATTATAGGTGGGCTATGTACAGGTGCAGTAATCTGTGAGCTGCTCTGACAGTTGGTGCTTAAAGCTAGTGAGGGAGATAAGTGTTTCCAGTTTCAGAGATTTTTGTAGTTCGTTCCAGTCATTGGCAGCAGAGAACTGGAAGGAGAGGCGGCCAAAGAAAGAATTTGTTTTGGGGGTGACTAGAGAGATATACCTGCTGGAGCGTGTGCTACAGGTGGGAGATGGTGACCAGCGAGCTGAGATAAGGGGGGACTTTACCTAGATGGATGAAGGGGAGTTAAAGAAATATTTTAAAACCTTGAGAGAATTGAGACACGGATTGTGTGTGTCATTCAGAGGGTGATTTGGCAAGAGAAAAGATTTAACTGCCTTTGAACGGGGTATGTTAGTAGGTGCCAGGCGTACTGGGTTAAGTGTGTCAAGCACTGCAACACTGCTGGTTTTTTCATGCTCAACAGTTTCCCATGTGTCTCAAGAATGGTCCACCACCCAAAGGACGACCAGCCAACTTGACACAACATGGGCAGCACCCTTGTGGAACACTTAGGGCAGCTTGTAGAGTCCATGCCCAGACGAAATGAGGCTGTTCTGAGGGAAAAAGGTTGTGCAACTCAATATTAAGAAGATGTTCCTAATGTTTTGTGCACTCAGTGTATGTCATCCTACATGTTTTTAAATAGTACATTATCACATATCACAGTACAAAACCATATAAGTGAGGGCCTGTAGTATCTGTAAATCAACTAAACGTTGTTTTTTATTTCCATATGCAGATAATAAAGCATCATTGTTCATGTAATATTCTAATATATGCATTATACCTCCAGGAAGAGGAAATGGTCATAAAATCAAATAGATGAAAAGACAGAAACAAAAATGTTTTTGAACTACAACTTATTTTATTTTAAAAATGTCAAATTCAGTGCAAAGTAATGTAGTGCATTGGTGTCTAGATCCCTGTTGGGTGGCAAAGTGTCACAATAATCCTGTGGGGAGAGAAAACAAGAGAATACATTAAATTAATGGGTGTTAACTAATCAGGGTTCAACAAAGCACTTCAAGTCCTCAATTCCTTCAAAAGAGAGAGAGAAGGAGAAAGGAGTATGGTCCCTGCAGTAGGACTACATGCTGGCCATGAGGTTCTCCAAGTGGTACTCCAGGAGGCTGGAGAGCTCAGTGACCAGAGACTCTGGGTTAAACTACCAGGCCAGCTGCTGGCCAAACATGTCATCTAGCAGAGCCATCAGCCCGCCCTGTAGAGAACACCACACAACACATAGAAAATGGCTCTGAGGTACTAGCTTATCAAGAGGAGAGAGACAATTAGAAATACTCCCCCTAAAATGGCATTGGGACCTGGTTAACCATGGATAAGGAAGTAAACAGGAAGTAACCTCTTGACTCTTACATTGAGCAGCAGCAGGTATCTGTCAGCCTCTGGCTCCATGTTGGCAGCAGTGGGCAGGAAGGAGTACAGGAGAGCCTACAGACGCTCCACGAACCCACCAGGGTGCTAAAGGAAACAAAGGAGGAGAAAAGAGAATAGAAGAGATGAGGAATTTAAGTGAAACTGCTAATAGAGAGAGATCAAAACATGCACCAGTGAGATGCTACTTACCACCATCAGGGACTTCTGAGCTGTCATCAACCCAAACAGCACCAGCTCAAAGAGGACATCTATCATGTTCACATGATGGATCTAGGACAAGAAAACACGTTTGGAGAAAATAGGAATGATTTCATAAATATCAGCTACTGTGATGTATAAAAGACATGCATGTGGAAGAACTCAGTGAGACTTGAAAGAGTTAATGAACTCACCTTTGCCTCAGCCAGCTCCCTCTCAATGTCATTCCGCTTGGAGGGGTCACTCAGGTAGTCCACAAAGTCGTTATAGGTACGAATGAATTTGGCCTCGTCCTATGACAATGAAAATAGCATCTTAGTGAACAGAACACATTTCCCCTTAGGGATGCTCTAATTCCCTTGAAAGAGAATGAGTTAGTGAGTTACCATGTGGTTGGCCTGAACCAAAGCACCCAGGAGGACCTTTCCCGCCACAAACAGATGGTTCCTGCTCAGGGTGGAACCAAGCAGGGTCTAGGAAAGAGGGAAGAGTTAGGATGACACATCTTCCTCAAGGAGAACAAGAAGTCACAGAGAGAAAAAGAAAAGTGAGTCCACTCACAGTGAAGGCCTGGCGCAGGGAGACGAGCCTCAGGGTGATGTCCTCCACTCTCTTGGTGGTAAGGTAGAGGCTGTGAAAGGGAGGGAATGGAGCATGTCAACCATTAGAGTCAACGGGGGATAACAGCATTATGACCACTATCCTTCCGCATCTGACAAGCCCAGACTACACAGACATTTAGAGGAACTCACTTTAGCAGAGGAACCTCCCTCTCCTCAGGCAGCAGGTCCTCCTCCCAGCCCTACGACAACAAAACAAGCATTCAAAATCAGTGACCAATGACATAACAAAAAAAGCGGTCAATGGAAGGATCTTAATGCTCCTAGTCAATAGTATGTGTGTGTAACGTCTGACCTCATACCAGTTGTGACCCTCAGGCTCTGAGAACAACACATTAAGAACACCTTCCTATTGAGTCCCCCCCCCCCCTTGGTGGTGGACCATTGTTGATACTCAGGGAAAAGTGTTGAGTGTGAAAAACCCAACAGCATGGCAGTTCTTGACACAAAATTCTACCATACTCTGTTCAAAGGGACTTCAATATTTGGTCTAGCCCATTCACCCTCTGAATGACACACATACACAATCCATGTCTCAATTGTCTCAAGCCTTACAATATTTTTTTTACCTGTCTCCTCCTCTTTATCTATACTAATTTAAGTGGATTTAACTAGTGACATCCATAAGGGATTATAGCGTTAACCTGGATTCACCTACTCATTTAAGGGTTTTTCTTTATTTTTACAATTGTTTACATTTTAGAATAATAGTGAAGACATCAAAACTATGAAATAGCACAATTGGAATCACGTAGTAAGAAAAAAGTGTTAAACAAATCAAAATATATTTTATATTTGAGAATCTTTGAAGTAGCCATCCTTTTCCTTGACCACTTTGCACACTCTTGGCATTCTCTCCAACCTTTTCATGAGGTAGTCACCTGGAATGTTTTTCAATTAACAGGTGTACCTTCTTAAAAGTTTGTGGAATTTCTTTCCTTCTTAGAGCGTTTGAACCAACAGGTTGGGTTGTGACAAGGTAGGGATGGTTTTCAGAAGATATCCCTATTTGGTAAAAGACCAAGTCCATATTATGCCAAGAACCGCTCAAATAAGCAAAGAGAAACAACATTGTTACTTAAGTCATGAAGGTGAGTCAATACGGAATATTTCAAGAACTTTGAAAGATTCTTCTAGTGCAGTCGCAAAAACCATGAACCGCTATGATGAAACTGGCTCTCATGAGGAAGACCCAGAGTTACCTTTGCTGCAGAGGATAAGTTCAGTAGAGTGAACTGCACCTCAGATTGGAGCCCAAATACATTCTTCACAGAGTTCAAGAAACACACACATCTCAACATGCACTGTTCAGAGGAGACTGCGTGAATCAGGACTTCATGGTCGAATTGCTCCATTGAAACCACTACTAAAGGACGGACTCCAATAATAAGAAGAGACTTGCTTGGACCAAGAAACACGAGCAATGGACCTTAGACTGGTGGAAATCTGTCCTTTGGTCTGATGAGTCCAAATTGGAGATATTTGCCTTTCAATGTGTGTGTAAAGACTCCAGGGTGTTTACTTGGGTCTACTCTTCATTATAAAACTATTTGTTGAATGGTTTAAAATCCATCAGAAGCTGAATAAGTCTTGATGGGGACAGAGCTTGTTTTGACAAGGAAAGTGAAAAGGACTGAGGGAAAGTAAAATGGAAAATACATGGAAGAACCTCAAAGAACATTACATTTTCAAGATCGTGTAACATCAAACATAACATCAAAATGCATCTTATATTCCTGCCCTTACAGAAAAACCACATGATTTCAACTGACATTTTATGTGAAATCATGTGAAAACATGTTTTGGAACACAACGTGATCACATTTTCACATGTGTAGTTTAATGTAATCACATGTTGCTTTACATGTTATCACATTATCTTCACATAAGATTACATTAAAACATGTTTTTGGAACACTTCCCGTGTTCATGTGAAATTCATGTGTTTTTTGCGTAAACGCCCTGCAGTTCCACACTCAAGGATCTTAATAATGCTTTAAATGCACATGTATGATTGTGCATGTGTAATGGGTTGAAAACAAAGTAACTAAAAACAGACACCCATTTATTATTTATCCCCCCTAATTGTTTCTGTATTTGTCTTAATGAATCTTAATGGGATTTTCTACATACTTTAGCGTTAGCAGTCCATCAGGCCAATAGATGGCGCTGTTGCACTGTTGTAGCAGGAGAAACATTAAGTTCTGGTCAAGCGCTCACCATTCTGCAGAATAAGGACCAGAACTTTACAGAGGTAAACTGTGTCAGTTCTTTTACTATTACAGGTATGTAACAGCACTTCAAACGTTCAAATATATACACAATATGTAATAACATGCTATTTAACAACTTTGTCCAGATATTATCACGTTAGGAAAGGTTTTGTTTTGGCTTTGTGTCGAACTGAGTGAGAAGAACGTGATTTACATTGAGTGGGAGTATATGTTAGCTTGATGCTAGCTTGATGCTAGCTGAGGTAAAAAAAAACATTTACGAGTCACAAAGACTATGTTTACTGAGTAGCTGACTTGTACTGGATTTTGTCTAGGAGATTTTTTATCAAGAATCCATTTGTTAGGGATTTCTGAGTTGGTTTTACATGTTATTGGTTGTTTTGTGTAAAATTGTGCTCACTAGCTGGTAAACTAGCCGAGCACGCTCAGTCTGGTGGACTTTTAGTGCATACAGTGAGAGAGAGACGATTTTCTGGAGGTGCCACCATCTTAAAGCTGAATGTATTGTTGTCACTTTTCTATAGAGGTAGAGGTATATAGAGAAACATTCAGTTATTTATGGTTTCATATATAGATCTTTCTATTGTATGAATGTGAAATACATTGTGGTTTTCATGTGAAACCGTACACTAAGAACAGGGTTATTTGTGGAACATTTTTTAATTCTGCTTTAGGTAAAGTGCATTTATGTTGTTTAATTTAAAGTGTGCACTTGTTTGATGTGAATATTTTCAAAGTACTAACAAGAAAATAGACAATTGAACAAGAGAAAAAAAATATTCTTCAAAATAAAGAAAGCGGCAGAACTTTGCAGACGTAAACTTGTGTCCGTTCTTTTTACTATTGCAGGCCACCTCAGCTACACATGTACTCTGTCTGCACACGCATCCACGCATGCACATACACACGGACAAACACACACTAATGTTCTCTCTCTTGTGTTTGTCAGCAGTTCATCGTGGCCCTGTAGTTCGCCTCCTTCACCAAAGCTCTGTCAGGGACCTACATGAAGAGTGCCATCACTCAGAGAGACACTTTGACCTGTCCAGCTCTCTCATCGGACTTATAGACGGCAGCTTTGAGATGGGTTTCAACAATAACATTGAGTTGCTTGAGAATTCATGTAGTAAAAACCAGATACAGACTACAGTATGATCCATTTTTTTGTGGTTCAATCAGAGTCTGCTCTCAATACTGTCCAGTTTTATAGTTGTTCCTATTAATTGATTGACTGGCGTTTGTCCATGACTCTACTGTCAAACCCCTAACATTGTTGTATTTGATGCTATGTTGTTGCAGCCTAGTATCCAAACTGATATGTCATTTTTAGTTTAAAAAATAACAGTGTTTATAATTTGCTATTCCTGACTACTGTAGTGTTGTGGTTTCTTGCAGGTAACCTGCTGTTCCTGGCTGTGGTCAGCCATTTTGGGGCGAAGCTGCACCGGCCCAGGTTCATTGCTAAGGGCTGTTTCCTCATGGCTGTAGGATCCTCCCTCACAGGCCTGCCACACTTCTTCATGGGACGGTAAAAACAACTGAAATACTGGTTAAACTTGTACTTGTAGAGATACTCCAATGCGGAGGATAGTTTCACTTTAGAAATAAAGAAATGTATCCAGTTGTTGATTAATCTCAGTTAACTTCGAACTAAAGTCTTGCGTAATTGGACAGCTGCTTGATTATGTTTTGGTGCCATACATGTTAAGAGAAGGGATGAACCTTGTTATGGCTGCAATCCCGTTAACGGGATAAGTGTCATCAACAACCGCTGTATAGCATAGCGCTACATTCAATAAATATTATTAAAAATATTTATATTCATGAAATCACAAGTGCAATATAGGAAAACACAGTTTAGCCTTTTGTTAATCCACCTGTCATGTCAGATTTTGAAATGATGCTTTGCAGCGAAAGCAATCCAAGTGTTTGTGTAAGTTTATCGATCGCTCGACAAAACATTAAGTACACTTAGCATCAAGTAGCTCGGTCACGAAAATCAGAAAAGCAATTAAATGAATCGTTTACCTTTGATCTTCGGATGTTTTCACTCACCAGACTCCCAGTTACACAACAAATGTTCCTTTTGTTCCATAACATTATTTTTATATCCAAAATACCTCTGTTTGTTTGGCGCATTATGTTCAGAAATCCACAGGAAAGAGCGGTCACCACAACGCAGACAAATTCCAAATAGTTTCCATAATGTCCACAGAAACATGTCAAACGTTTTTTATAACCAATCCCCAGGTTGTTTTTAAAATATATAATCGATAATATATCAACCGCAAATGTCTTTCACAGTAGGAGAGGGAAAAGCAATAGCTGTCCAAACTCTGTTGCGCAAGCAAAACTCATGTGACCACTTGACGCGATGTTATCTGTCTGGCTCATTTTTCAAAATAAAAGCCTGAAACTATGTCTGAAGACTGTTGACACCTTGAGGAAGCGATAGGAAAGGGAATCTGGTTGATATCCCTTTAAATGGAGCAAGGGGAGCCTATGGAACATGGAGTTTTCAAAATAGAAGCCACTTCCTGTTTTGATTTTCCTCAGGGTTTCGCCTGCAATATCAGTTCTGTTATACTCACAGACAATATTTGGACAGTTTTGGAAACTTTAGAGTGTTTTCTATCCAATACTAATAATAATATGCATATATTAGGAACTGAGACTGAGGAGCTGGCCGTTTACAATGGGCACCTTTTAATCCAAGCTACTCAATACGGCCCCTGCGGCCATAAAAAGTTTGGACAACAAAGGCAAGGTATTGGAGTGGCCATCACAAAGCCCTGACCTCAATCCTATAGAAAATGTGTGGGCAGAACTGAAAAAGCGTGTGCGAGCAAGAAGGCCTACAAACCTGTCTCAGTTACACCAGCTCTGTCAGGAGGAATGGGCCAAAATTCACACAACTTATTGTGGGAAGCTTTTGGAAGGCTACCCATAACGTTTGACCCAAGTTAAACAATTTAAAGGCAATGCTACCAAATACTAATTGAGTGTATGTAAACTTCTGACCCACTGGGAATGTGATGAAAGAAATACAAGCTGAAATAAATAAATCTCTCTACTATTATTCTGACATTTCACATTCTTAAAATAAAGTGGTGATCCTAACTGACCTAAAACAGGGGATTTTTACCAGGATTAAATTTCAGGAATTGTGACAAACTGAGTTTAAATGTATTTGGCTAAGGTGTATGTAAACTTCCGACTTCAACTGTATACAGTGTATATATATATAAACTCAGCAAAAAAAGAAATGTCCTCTCACTGTCAATTGCTTTTATTTTCAGCAAACTTAACATGTGTAAATATTTGTATGAACATAACAAGATTCAACAACTGAGACATAAACTGAACCAGTTCCACAGAAATTTGACTAACAAAAATGGAATAATCAAAATCAATGGTCAAAATCAAAAGTAACAGTATCTGGTGTGGCCATCAACTGCATTAAGTACTGCAGTGCATCTTCTCCCCTTGGACTGCACCAGATTTGCCAGTTCTTGCTGTACCATGTTACCCCACTCTTCCACCTAGGTACCTGCAAGTTCCCAGACATTTATGGGGGGAATGGCCCTAGCTCTCACCCTCCGATCCAACAGGTCTCAGATGTGTTCAATGGGATTGAGATCCGGGCTCTTCGCTGACCATGGCAGAACACTGATATTCCTGTCTTGCAGGAAATCATGCACAGAACGAGCAGTATGGCTGGTGGCATTGTCATGCTGGAGGGTCATGTCAGGATGAGCCTGCAGGAAGTGTACCACATGAGGGAGGAGGATGTCTTCCCTGTAATACACAGCGTTGAGACTGCCTGCAATGACAACAAGCTTAGTCCGATGATGCTGTGACACACTGCATCCAAATCGATATCGCTCCAGAGTACAGGCATCGGTGTAACGCTCATTCCTTCAACGATAAACGTAAATCTGACCATCACCCCTGGTGAGACGAAACCGCGACTCGTCGGTGAAGAGCACTTTTTGGCAGTCCTTTCTGGTCCAGCGACGGTGGGTTTGTTCCCATAGGCGACGCTGTTGCCGGTGATGTCTAATGAGGACCTGCCTTACAACAGGCCTACAAGCCCTCAGTTCAGCCTCTCAGCTTATTGCGGGTAGTCTGAGCACTGATGTAGGGATTGTGCGTGGGAAACATGGGAAACAGTGTTTAAACCCTTTACAATGAAGATCTGTGAAGTGGCTTGGATTTTTTTTGCTGAGTTTATATATATATATATATATATATATATATATATATTTACAAATTCACCACATTCATGATTTTATATGGGAATCAAAAAGCTTTCATGAATGTTCACCATGTGCTGATGTGCTCAGCACTGTCAACAGACCCCATTATGACATCACAATGTAACGGAAGCCTTGCCATGATATCATTGCTGGTTCCATCTGACAAGCAAAATTTCATTTCATGATAGATCTCTCACAGAGATAGGTTAAGTTCTTATTTTGAGAGTGTTAATATTTATCATCAATGGCTTATCGAGGGAGAAAATCAAGTGAGTTTGACAAACTCCAGAAGGAGAACTCACAGATGAAGAGCGTCATCGAAAACTTGAGGAAGCAAAACATGGCTTTAAACCAACAGGATGACCAGGACAAGTTTTCAAGTTTTGTAAGGCTCATCAGTTTTTCAAACGTTTTTCCAAAAATATCACTGTTTATTTTGTGGTTTCATAAACATACAGTAGGCCTACATCCATAAAATCTTTAGCTTAAAAGTTTTTCATGACACACTGTAGAAACTATTTTGCCTTCTTCACTTCTGTTATACATTTCATACTGTACCATTGTGATCCAGGGCTATCAGGAGAGCTACCCAATCGCAGAGGGCCATCGTGGCTTCATCAGTGATGCCAGACTTCTGCAGATGCAGAGAGCTGAAAGAGAGGCCATGGAAGCAAAGCAAAGAAAGATAAGTGCTATCCATGAGAATTATGTCCGGACTGCTCTCATCAGGGTTGGCAGCACCTTCGCGCACCACTTCGTCCCCTCTATTCAGTGCATTCCGCGGCCGAAAGCTCCACCGAGGCCTTTGCCACGAAGGCTTGAGCACATAGCTCTGGTCCCACTGAAGAACGTGGTGGGGGTGGACGGAGCCCAAGTTCGACCCGGATCTCACTCTCTAGAGTCCATCCAGGTAAATAAGTCATTCAGCAGCAGTAGCGTGTGGCCTGTTCCCGTCCCTCCCACTGGAGCTCCCTCCAAGAGGGGCAAGAAGAAGAAGGGCAGGCGGGGAGTCAAAGCCCTGAAAGTCCAGTCGGACCAGGGCTGTGCTGACAACAACGGACCCATTGACCTGATGGAGGAGGTGAGGGACATCGAGGCTCACCTGAAGGAGGAGGACTGGAAGGTAGGATGGACTTCAAATTTATTGTAAATGTGAAAATTTGCAGTTCAGAATTATACTTGGACTGATAAATTGCCAAAACAGATAGTGGTTCCATGTCTTAAAATTAAATCAATCACATGTGCCGAACACAACAAGTGTAGACCTTACCGTGAAACCAACAGTGCAGTTCAAGAAGAGTTAAGAAAATATTTCCCAAATAAACTAAAGTAAAAAGTAATAATAATTAAAGTAACACAATGACATAACAATAACGAGGCTAAATACAGGGGGTATCGGTTTAAACAGCATGATAGAATAGATCCTAGAATACAGGATCTCTCTGTATTAGTTTATGTATATACTAGTTCTATATGTATTTCTATGATGGGAGCATTGTTTTCTGGTCTACACCAAAGGTGGTACATGAGGTGAAGGCCATGGGCAGGAGAAGTTTGGGCTCGGCCATGTCCACGGGGGAAATAGCAACCAGCTCTCTGGGAAGCCTGAGCTCAGTGGATATGAACACCCCTGCGGAGCTCCGTGACTACTTGGATGTCGGGACCCCGGTCAAGTCGCTTGACAGCCCACCCAGGCCTGCTCCCCCTCCTACCAAGCCCAGGAGCAAACAGCCTCGGCCTATAAGGTTCCTTAGCCTGCCAAAGGCTGCCACCGGCTCAGGTCAGTCCCTCTCATGTATTCACACAAATGTAAATAAGACAGGGAGATGAAGCTAGGTAGAGTGATAGAAAGACAGTAGGAAGGGAAGGGACACAAATGGCTTTAGCCCAGGGATAAGACATTTTTCCACACTTGATTTGCCTGTTTCACAGTGAGAACTTTTACTCAAGGTTAATTGGACCCTGTTTCTGAGCAGGGAGAGCACCAAAAATATATGTGCTAAATTTAAAATTATATCATAATGAACTAGTGTTAAAAGCTACAAACAGATATGGAAATTAGTAAATACATAAATAAATACATACAGTTCATAGAGAGATAGATGTCTGCTGTCAACCCATAGACAAGATGGCAGCCAGTGAGCCAAAGGGCCAAATTAAGAACCAGGCCAGATTGCAGCCCCTGTCCAACCCAGAGCAGGCCCTGACTAAGACCTTCAAGCTGCTCCACTCTGCCTCTGATGACTGGTGAGCATTCACTGTAGACAAGACCAATGGAGCTAGGCTAAAGGAAGCACAGTGTAGTGTCCTTGGAAAAGTAGATTTGAGCTACAGAGCGTAGAAACTTCTGAAATTAAGAGACCAGAGTCGTAATTGATGAACATCATTTTAATGTTTTTGGAAATGTTGTGTAAAATGCTTACGTTTCTTTCACTGAATTGCAGGGAGAAGAAGATCGAGGGCTTGACCTTTCTCCGTGTGATGGCTCAGAACCACATGGACATACTGATGCCTAAACTCCATGATATCTGCCTTGCCATTATAAATGAGGTAGCTGTATTCATTCACTGCCCTATTCATTCATCTGCACAAATCTGCTACATTTGGAGAACAAGTCAAATTATTGTGTCATGTTTCTGATATTTGTGGGTTGTACAGCTCAACATTAATAGCTGGTCCTGTGCATGTTATTATGATTTAGGTGAAGAACCTGCGCTCTGCAGTGTCCTGTGCTGCCATGGCCACACTGGGTGACATGTACGTCCACCTCCAGAGGGCCATGGACAGTGAGGTGGAGGGGACGGCACGCGTGCTGCTGCACAAAGCCAGCGAGGCCAACGCCTTCATCCGGCAGGGCGCCAACTTTGCCCTGGGTCACATGGTGCAGAGCTGCACCCCTACACGTGTCATGAATGCCCTGCTGGTCGGTGGGCTGAGGTAAAGAGGGAGAGGGGTCAATTAACACTCACTAAGGGGTAGATCCGGACTTCCACAAATTATCCCATTATCCAAGCCTCAAAATTGAAAAGATTGAAATACTGCTAGTTTTTAATTAACTGCCTTTTTCATCAGCATGCTAGGTTATTCCACAACACTTCCGGCAGCAACTCACCCCAACGCTAGACGTCACATTTCAATGGAATCACATTTTTTTGTTATGTCTTATACTTCCTTGTGTTGTGTACTTCTTATTTTACCATTGCGTTATTTAGATTATTTTTAGCCATTGGTGGAGAGGTACTGTCTACTGATGTGTGCTAGCCTTTGGGGAGTAACAAGTCATTTATAAACATTTATAAAGTATATATAGTGAACACTTTAGATTAGGGGCTATTAGTGAGGCACTGAGGTATTCGTAAGTACATGTACTCACATTCATAAATGCACTCATTAATAAATACACCATTTGTGACATTTATAAATACATTTATAAATATGTATATAAATGGTGAGTCAAACCATTAATCAACCATTAACAAATGCCTTGACAGTAACTCCTTTATAACTGGTTTATAGTACATTAGTAGTACATTATTAATCATTTACAAATTGTGAACATACTATGATCAAACACCTCATGAACAAATCATTTAAAATAGCGTTTTTAAATGTGTAAATAACTATTTATAGATTTCTTATTGACATTTACAAAGGTAGGAATAATGATTCATAAATGGTAAGTAAACTCTTTACTGGTATTAAGGGACCTTAATATAAAGTCTTACCGAACATTTTGATCCATCGATGAGACTTCATCAATACTATCCATTATCATTCATCTCCTAACTCATGTATCTCTATGACATATAACTGATGTGCTCTGTTTTTGTTTCCTCAGCCACCGTAACGCTGCGGTGAGGAGCTGCACTGCTCAGCACCTGGAGAGACTGGCTGAGGTCATGGGGACGGCTCGTCTCCTGTCGGGGAAGAAAGACCTCACTGACCGTTTCTTGATTGCCGTCAGTAAACTGGCTGTGGACCCTTCACAGGAAGTCAGGTGGGAAGTTCCTCCTGTAAAGTAGCTTGCTTCAACATAACAGTTAAGGCCGGGATTCAACCATGGCTCGCTATAACACTAGATCGCCGACAATGCAGCTTTTAAAGGTAATTTCAGATTCAACATCTGCAGCGTTTACCACGAATACAAATTGAAATTGACTTTAAAAGCCACATTGTCGTCTGTCTACAGCATCTATGCTAAAGGGTGTCATGGATTGAATTGCAGATTTTAGGTATTCCAAAACAACCACAGGTTCTCTTGGAGGGGAATAGTAATTGAAAACAAAAGGAAAAATTATAAACACAAAGAAGTGCTACGTGGCATAGGACAATCCAAGTCCAGGCACCCATGTGGGTTTGAAAGTTAAAAAGCCAAAGCTTAGCCGGGATGTTTGGCCGGGAGGGATGTTCTTCTCCCATTGCCAACTAGCGACCTCCTGTGGTGGGCGGGGTGCAATGCACGGACACGGTCGACAGGTGTATGGTGTTTCCTCCGACACATTGGTGCTTCCAGGTTAAGCGGGCATTGTGTCAAGAAGCAGTACGGCTTGGCTGGGTTGTGTTTCGGAGGACGCACGGCTCTCGACCTTCACCTCTCCAGAGTCTTTATGGGAGTTGCAGCGATGGGCAAAGATTGTAACTACCTATTGGATACCACGAAATTGGTGTAAAAATTACAAATGTAAATGAGTCCAAATAGTCAGTACCTGATTCAGTTTCCTTCCATCTGTTTGGTGCCTAATGAAGACAACCCTACTTGATCACAATGGTCTGAGCCAAGTGTTGTGCAGATTCGCTTAGATTTTCATAATAACGAACGGTTAAAACCGAGTTGTTATATTGTTGAGATGATTTGTAGATCAGGTAATGCGGTACATTGCTCAAACTGACCCTCTTGCAAATTCTACCTAATGTATGTCTTATTTTTTCTCAGGTTGCCATCAATTGAGTACTGTTTTTAATCACAGACAGCAGAAATGATTTGATATGTTGCACGTTTAAGATGATATTCATATCTTTTGTCCACAGGCATCATGGTCGCAAAATCTTGAGCAACATGGCCACCAATGGCGACTTTCCTAAAATGTGGGACAAATTCGCTCCGAGGAAAGAGAGAGAATCCTTGAGGGAGGTCATCTCAAAGGTTAACCTCAAAGAAAGGTACATTCTCTCTGGATGATTAGAAGAAGTGTAACAAATGAGCTGATATGATTACAGAAATCCAATCCCACTGGGCACAGACATCAGATCCATGTCTAGTTTTGATTTAAATTTGGGAATGCTGGTTAAAAGTTGGGTGAAAAAAATCCAATTGAGTTTTCAGCGTTGATTCACCGTCATCACATAGATTTTCTTGTTGTTGAAATGAGGTGGAAAAGTTTATTCAACCAGTTTTGGCCCAAAGGGATGAATTTAATATACTTGTCACAACTCTTACCGAAGGTGGCTCCCCTTCCCGTTCGGATGGCGCTCGGCGGTCGTCGTCACCGGCCTATTAGCTGCCACTGATTCTTTCCTCCCCCTCCTCGTCTGTTTATTGGTTACACCTGTTGTGTATTTGCTGATTACTTGGGCTTTATTAGCCAGCCGGCCCGCCTGCTCTTTGTGCGGGATTGTTTTGTGTAACTTGTGTGCACGTCTGTGGGTTACATGTTTCCCATTTCGTGGGTTTTGCTGGACAGTTTAAGTCCCTGTGTTTTCGTGGGGTTGGCTTATGTTCGCCGTTTTGTGCATTAAATTAGCACTACCCTGAACTCTCTGCTTCCTGCGCCTGACTTCTCACCCACTACACCCAGAACGTTACAATACTGTAAGATTATATCTTTCTGTCTTTTCTCTTTTTCAACAGGAATATCTGAATCATCCCCAACTTGACTATATATTTGTATCTAAATATTTGCACATTTCCCAACTTGACTATTATCCCCTCCAGCCCCCAAACTCCAATATGTTCTCTCATTCTAAGAAATTTGACACTATCATCCAACCCCCATGTAAATGCATCTTTAAACTGCATTGACTCCTTGTCCAAGTTCTGAATCCACTATAAGGCCATATGAACCACATTCAAAGCACTAAATTACCTTTCCTCGAAGCTCCTATCTGATCTACCAGCTCAATAGTGGTCTACTGAAACCATACTCACCATCTCAGGGGGTGCTCAGATCATCAACCACTGACCTCCACACCATCCTCAAAACCAGCAGTCCTCTTTTGGAGACAGATTGGTCAGTGCTCCTGTATGGCACCAACATTGTGGATTTTCATCCAATACTTCTGGACTATGGGAACATTCTTTGGACAATAAAATGAGGTAAAATGGAAGCTGGCTACAGTCTCAGTTTTATCCTCCAAGACAGTGTGAGGATGTGTAACAACAATACCTGTGGTTTAACTTGATGATCAGGGCCAGATTACCGAATGGGCACGCAGGGCACCTGCCCTGTGGGCCCCAACCTCCAGGGAATATCATCATAACATCCAAAACTAAAAAAATTGTGGACGTATATTACAGTACGTGGACGTTTTACATTTCGTGAGCTCGTTTCATAGTTTGTAGCCATGTTATATATAAATTTGTGCATATTTTGTAGAAATTCCTGAGCATTTAAAAAAAAATTGTGGGGATGTTGTATATCAATTTTCTTACTGGTGCTCTTCCATGCCGTCCTTAGGAGGGGTGCGTCACTTGAGTAGGTTGAGTCACTGACGTGATCTTCCTGTCTGGGTTGGCGCGCCCTTTTGGGTTGTGCCGTGGCGGAGATCTTTGTGGGCTATACTCGGCCTTGTCTCAGGATGGTAAGTTGGTAGTTGAAGATATCCCTCTAGTGGTGTGGGGTTATATCCTTCCTGTTTGGCCCTGTCCGGGGGTATCATCAGATGGTGCCACAGTGTCTCCTGACCCCTCCTGTCTCAGCCTCCAGTATTTATGCTGCAGTAGTTTATGTGTCGGGGGGCTAGGGTCAGTTTGTTATATCTGGAGTACTTCTCCTGTCTTATCCGGTGTCCTGTGTGAATTTAAGTATGCTCTCTCTAATTCTCTCTTTCTTTCTCTCTCTCGGAGGACCTGAGCCCTAGGACCATCCCTCAGTACTACCTGGCATGATGACTCCTTGCTGTCCCCAGTCCACCTGGCCGTGCTGCTTCTCCAGTTTCAGCTGTTTTTCCTGTGGCTATGGAACCCTGACCTGTTCACCGGACGTCCTACCTGTCCCGGACCTGCTGTTTTCAACTCTCTAGAGACAGCAGGATGGTAGAGATACTCTTAATAATCGGCTATGAAAAGCCAACTGACATTTACTCCTGAGGTGCTGACTTGCTTCACCCCCGACAACTATTGTGTTTATTATTATTTGACCATGCTGGTCATTTATGAACATTTGAACATCTTGGCCATGTTCTGTTATAATCTCCACCCGGCACAGCCAGAAGAGGACTGGCCACCCCTCATAGCCTGGTTCCTCTCTAGGTTTCTTCCTAGGTTTTGGCCTTTCTAGGGAGTTTTTCCGAGCCACCGTGCTTCTACACCTGCATTGCTTGCTGTTTGGGGTTTTAGGCTGGGTTTCTGTACAGCACTTTGAGATATCAGCTGATGTACGAAGGGCTATAAAAATACATTTGATTTGATTTGACAGACCCCACACTCATCGCTAGAGATCGAACTTCAGACTCCCTCCAAAACCACTGAACCCCTCAACACACCGAAAGAGATTACGATATACCCCCTTAGAGGGAGCCGGAACAGGATAACTCCCTCCACCATCACAAAGACACAGAGGAGGAGGAACTATCCAACACCCAGGGAGAGAGAACGAGTGACCTCAGTCGAACACAGCCAGAAAGAGGAGGTGGAAGAGGTGTTAGATAGAGGATGTGAGCAAGAAAGAGCAGAAGGCTTCTGGTCAGCCAAATGGCAGGCAGAGGGAGAGGTCATAGTGATTCACACCCACAGAGAGAAAGACAACCCACACAACCTCTTGGTTGAGATGAACCGCACAGCGTTAGAGGCAGAGGGCTTTCATCGCTAGCCAGTCAGCCTGCCTGCTCTGATCCTCAAGTCAATTGTATTTAAATTCATGTTCATTAAAGATTTTTATTCAAGAATTGAAAAGTCCCATTTACTTAATGATCATTTTTCACTGTCTTCAACCCTCAAGAACCAGGGTTAGTCTGGGTCACCCTTTTACTGGGCAAACACAACTTGCATATCATCATAGACTAGGCCGAAACATTAATCTTTTAACCTTGCCTGAATAAAACAATGCATTTTTTTTAATAGTGAGCAAGAGTTGCGCTTTTTCCTTTTCTATGATGATGATCACATTTTTGGTTGCACCTCAACTCAACGTTGGTTGAGCGCCCTCTGTTTTTTTGTTGTCAAATAATACATATATTTTTTAATGTACAAAGTAAATTATTCAAAGCATTAAAACTGTAATGTTTCCAACTTATTTATACAACCTACTCCACACTTACAAAGTGAAAGTTTATAGAAATTCTGAAATTAAGTAGTAAACAAGAAAAGCAGAATTGAGTCCAATTATAATGCAAATAATTTAATGGTCTATGGTTCATTCCCATTTCTGAAGGTCCGATGAATAATTAATATTGTTCCTCCTCTTCCTTGTGGCAGGCGCAGCAGCACACTGCCCTCCAAAGCCTGCAAAATAATCGCTGGACTGCCCCTTTCCTAGCTCTGCATGGAACATCCAGTGTCACGTCCTTGGTGACGTGTGGGGTGACATCCGGGATGACCACAGCAACATCCTCTGGAAAGGGAAAAAAGAGGATCAGGATGTAAACAAATGCAAACCGTAGCTTCTAAACACTGGCCAGTTGAAAGGTTCTGCTAAGATGTCATGACAAACGGCACCTGTCAGAGTGCTCTCTAAGTGTTACTCACCTGCTTGGATGTCAGCTGGCAGAGTGTCGAAGTACGGCCATCGTGAGAGTCCTTTCTTCAGGTGTGACATGCTCAATCGATCCTATTTATTTGTACTGAAATTTGATCTTTTTTTTTCTCTGCTGCTACTCGTGTTTTACAGAAACACGTTTGAGTGGGTTTTCTACAGTCTGGCGCATGTTGACACAATATGGAGAATGCATATGCTGCAAACCAGCACAACTATCAGGCATCAACTATAGACGAGTTTCACTCACTACTGCAGTTTGGAGTTAGGTTGATGTTAGAGGCTACTGGAGGAAGTTATGGGGCATACTTGAACTCTTTAAGGGAACATGAACCTTTCTACTCCTGCAAATTGTGATTAATAACCCTAATCAAATTCTACGAGATGGGTTTTTGAATGCAGTACTGTATTTTCATTGAAATGGCAGATTTGTATGATTTCACACAAAAAAAATGTATGTAATGCTTCCCACAAAGAAATTATTTTACTATTTTGTTTCAAATGGTCCCTCTGGCATGCATATTTCTGTATGATTTAACACATGTTTGAATCCCACTTCCTTGATATTTTGAAGTTAATTTTAGTCCTCCTCCTTGCATGTTTTGTTCCATACCTGTGCCTTGGAGAAAACAACTATAGCCCTCCAAGTCTAATACGCTATACACAACAGCAGCCTACAGTGTTAACTTATTGAGAATGTATATCATTGTATTTAACATTCAAACCTCTTTTGAACTCTTCAGATCTTAACCGGATCAAACTGGAATGTTAATATATCACCCTAAGTCAAACTGGTTTTGGTGTCTTAGACACAAAAGGTTGTTTTCTCCTCATAGTAAAAACACTGTTTCATGGTTTGGATTAAAAACACTGGGTATTTGTTACGTAGAACTTTGTGTTTTTGGGGGGGAAAAGCAATACTTAGCTCTACTGCTGTCTATGTAGAGGCCTAGTTAGAATTGTATTGCAATGACAGGTGAAGTGCTTGTTGAAATCATGCTGCCTTGCTGCTCATTCCTTAAAGTACTTATACCAACGAATACCTGTTTGTCTGTAGCCATAGCTGTTCTTAACCTGTTCAACTCTGACGCCCTCTGGTGGCATTTTATAAACGATGCATAATATTGTATACTGCCCTCATAAAGTACATTTCGGTCCTTACAGAAACATGCTTAGGGAAAGGGGAATACCTAGTCAGTTGTACAACTGAATGTATTCAACTAAAATGTGTCTTACGCATTTAACCCAACCACTCTGAATCAGAGATGTGCGGGGTCTGCCTTAATCGACATTCACGTCATCGGCGCCCGGGGAACAGTGGGTTAACTCCCTTGCTCAGGGGCAGAACGACAGTTAAGTACTGTTAGAAAGCTAAGAACTGTGGGATTCTGATAAGCGTCAGAAACAATGTGACTATTACAGAGCCCGAGATAGGGGGGAGGTCCCAATTGTCAGTTGTTGGGGAATAAGAGATTTGAAAGTCTAGGTTTGACATGAAATATGTAACCAATTACTCTCTCTAAACATGTGCACATTTCCATAGGAACAGAGCCATTTTAAAAGTGCGGGGTTTGTGCAACGTTTATCGTTTGACAGGATATACACATGAGAAGAAAGCTGAAGTCTCTATCCATACATTGATGTAAACATTCCCTTGTCTGATTCCCAGTTCGTCCACTCGCTAGCAGTCGGAGATCACATGAGTTCTCTTGGCCACTTGAAACCAGTTGCGTCTGGATCCTGTCATTTCCTAACGAGCCGCCCCCAGGTGGTGAGGGTAGGCAACAATTTGTAACTGGATCCTGGACTTCCTGACAGGCCGTCCCAGGTGGTGAGGGTAGGCAACATCATATCCTCCATGCTGACCCTCAGCACGGGGACCCCTCAGGGGTGCCTGCTTAGTCCCTTCCTGTACTCCATGTTCACCTGCGACTCCAACACCATCATTAAGTTTGCCAATGACACGACTGTGGTAGGGCCTGATCACCAACGACGATGAGACAGCCTATAGGGAGGAAGTCATAGACTTCAAGAGTGTTTACTATTTTTTCTGGAGGGCCACAATGTGTAGTAATCTTTGGCCAAACCAGGCACACTAGAGTCTATGGAGCGATATGATGTTGAATCTGAAATTCAGTTTATGTTGGCACTAATATCACTCCATAACATTCTAGCTATATGTCTTGGTTAATGCCTGGTTGGAAAAAATGAAAAAGACTGTAGCTCCTAAAGACATGATGGGCCACCACTTGGGTAGAAGCACTATATGGTCCTGTAGCCTACTTTGTCACATGTAAACAAGTTTAGGATGCCAAATGTTACCAAACATCCTACGCTTCCATTAGTCCCAGTCAAACTTATTTTGACCTTTATCAACCCTACTGCATATGCCCTTTAGCTTTCATTTCAATTTCATTTTATTGTACTTTGTTTGGGACGGCACAAGACACTTAATTTTTTTTAATGATTTTCTCATAACAATGGAATTTTACTTCTCTGTTGCTCAATACTGTATGCTATTCGCACACAGTTGTCTGTTGTAGATCTGGAACCACTGACAGAATAGGGGAGTATCTGTGGCCACATGATAAAACACTAGTCTGGCATCAGTAGTCTGAAAATAGGAGGAAACCAGTTGGACATGTACATCAACATATGGCAGTTGACATTAATATAGTCAAAAACTCATCCTAGATGTCTCACACTTTTTGAATGAACTTGTGCCTTTGGCCAGGATCCAATTTTCCCACGGAGCTGGTGTGTAAAGGACCATTTAAAATCAGTGGGATTATAGCATAGTTGAATTCCATTTCATTTCCAATGAGTTTAAGAAATTAATGGAAAGCCATGTACTGATTGTATTTGTAAGTTATGAATCGCTACTTGAATATGTACAAAAACAGTTTGTTGATTTAGTGTGTCAGTTTTGTGGAGGTCCAAAATGAATGTAAAATCCAGACAGTTGAGGAATGACACGCAGTATGACATGAGCGATACCAAAAACACAGCTACTGCAGTCAGTTTACAACCAGGAGTTTTTCTTTTTTAAACGTGTTTATTGCTTAAACACACATTTTAACACAGCATAAACCAATAATGATCAAATAGGTTTTATGGGGAAAACATTCAATCAAATCACATACACATGGTTAGCAGATGTTAATGCGAGTGTAGCGAAATGCTTGTGCTTCTAGTTCCGACCGTGCAGTAATATCGAACAAGTAATCTAACAATTTCACAACTACCTTATACACACAAGTGTAAAGGAATGAATAAGAATATGTAGATATAAATATATGGATGAGCGATGGCCAAACGGCATAGGCAAGATGCAGTAGATGGTATAGAGTACAGTATATACATATGAGATGAGTAATATAGGGTATGTAAACATTATATAAAGTGGCATTGTTTAAAGTGACTAGTGATGTATTTATTACATCATATTTGTAATTATTAAAGTGGCTAGAGATTGAGTCAGTATGTTGGCAGCAGCCACTCAATGTTAGTGATGGCTGGTTAACAGTCTGATGACCTTGAGATAGAAGCTGTTTTTCAGTCTCTCGGTCCCAGCTTTGATGCACCTGTACTGACCTCGCCTTCTGGATGATAGCAGGGTGAACAGGCAGTGGCTCGGGTGGTTGTTGTCCTTGATGGTCTTTTTTGCCTTCCTGTGACATCGGGTGGTGTAAGTGTCCTGGAGGGCAGGTAGTTTTACCCCGGTGATGCGTTGTGCAGTTGCTGTACCAGGCGGTGATACAGCCTGACAGGATGCTCTCGATTGTGCATCTGTAAAAGTTTGTGACCGTTTTTGTTGACAAGCCAAATTTCTTCAGCCTCCTGAGGTTGAAGAGGCGCTGTTGTGCCTCCTTCACCATGCGGTCTGTGTGGGTGGACCATTTCAATTTGTCCGTGATGTGTACGCTGAGGAATTTAAAACGTTCAACTTCTCCACTACTGTCCTATTGATGTGGATAGGGGGGGTTGCTCCCTCTGCTGTTTCCTGAAGTCCACGATCATCTCCTTTGTTTTGTTGACGTTGAGCGTGAGGTTATTTTCCTGACACCACACTCCCGAGGGTGTAGCATAAGAACAGCTTCATTGGCACAATGGACAATAACCTTGCACAATGTTCTAATCTAACATTCTAATCTATATCTGCTTAATTTGTAAATTATGGCAGTGTTGGAGCCCCTAGCTATCCATAAATGAAAAAAAAACAAGCATATGGTGCCATCTGGTTTGCTTATTAATATAAGGAATTTGAAATTATTTATAGGTTTATAAGTATATTTTATCCAATTACATTTTTGATACTTAAGTATATTTAAAACCAAATACTTTTAGACTATTACTCTAGTATTTTACTGGGTGACTTTAACTTGAGTAAAAGTAAAGATACCTTAATAGAAAATGACTCAGTCATGTATGACAATTGGGTACTCTTCCCACCACTGCACTGGTTCTGTGTATAAGCCATTAATAATAACTTTTACCCAAAGCGACTTTGCTAAGATCATGTTTGCTTCGTCCCCCAAAGTATTGTTCCTAGAGACACTGAATATGTCGCTGTTAAGTGGAAACGTTATTTTCGTTTGAGTTGGTTGATCCAAGGACACGTACGGAAGCTTCTGCAAAAGAGTCGTCTGTATCAACAATAGTTCGTTGCGGGACAAAGCAATGACCATGCACGTATACATTTTACGTATGGGTGCTCCCGGGAATCGAACCCATAATTCTTGCAGGACCACAGACAACAATAGTCAACGTTACGTTTCTCTCAAGATTAGAATACTTGTGTTGTAGCTACACAGTAACACGTTAGGTAACGTGCTAGCCACAGTAGCTAGCCAGGGCTACAGTTTGCATCCATTACATACTTGTGTCATACAGTTAATTCAGGTTTAGCTGATGTCAGCTACAATGTAGTTGGAATCATTTGTAATAACTGTCTCTCTGAAGTTTATTTTGTTGCCACCACCGTGAACCACGTGTATTTCTGCGTGCGCCACCATTTTTTCTCATTTCAACTATGACCCTTCGCCTGACCCAACAACACATGTAATGCTTCTGTCCTCGTTTATTCAAAACTGGTTTGTAGTCGCCCTCAAGCGTTCCTCTCAAATGACTGCATTTGATTTAAAAAAAAAATGATTTAAATGATTTAACCTTATTTAACGAGGCAAGTCAGTTAAGAACGCATTGTTATTTACAATGTTATGTATTGCTCATCATTGGTGACGGCTGGTGTTTACTTATTTATTTGTTGTCTCATAACATTATTGTACAAAAAAACAGAAACGTAGCTAATACACCAGTATTTATTGTTTCGAATGGTCTTTTTAGTGGTATGGGGATCCAGTATTGCGTCGCTGATTGCATTGATTGACAGATCATCCCTGAAGTTGTTTTATTACGTCAAAGTGCATTCACATTATGACGTTGGCTGAGTTACCGTATAAAATGCGATAGTTTATCTCTTTGGTAATCACTTGGTAAAGTTTTACATGATGGGAACATAGGCTCCAGCCATAGACTTTAACCATGGAGGATAATAAGGTAAGCCTATGAATTGCTAACAGAGAAGCCCCATGCAGTGGTGCAGGAACCGCTGTAAACCCACAGGGTTTACAGGACATGACCGTAGGGGTGCCGCAAGTAGTGGCAGCTGGGTGGCGGTGTGGCGGCAATATAATCTATGTATATTTATAGCGAAAACCTGTTCTGTTAATTTTTTTAATATATTGGCCATTAAAAACTGGGTGTTTTGAGCCCTGAATGCTGATTGGCTGAAAGCTATGGTATATCAGAGCGTAAAACATTTATTTGTCCTCTTCTAATTAAGTTGGTAAACAGTTTATAATAACTGTGCGTTGTGTCACGTGTAAGAACAGCTCTTAGCTGTGGTATATTGTCCATATCCATGAGCATTTAAAGAATGGTCTAATTTCTTCCAATCAGAGTTTAAATGAAGATGATCCACATGATCATCAAAGTTTGGAAGGTCAAGTCCAGAAAATGAAGAATGATATCCTGGGTTTAAACTATCCAGAAGATAGTGAAGTGAAGGATCCCCTGCCTCAGATCGAGCTGAAGGCTGTGACAAGGAGAAAAGTTAAGGTGAGAGAATAGACTGAGGAGAGAAAGGGAAATCTGGGGTCTTACATGTCCACACTTTAAACCTGTCCAATATGCCATATAACATGTTGTTGTGAGGTTGGAGGGTAAATTGTCCTCACAACAGACTTCCATCTCTTAATATTCAATCACCAATTGTTTACTGTAGCTCTTCTCAAAGGTCTGTATAGCAACGGCAACATACAGTATGTCATTGACTGTATTGTCTTTTTAGACCAAGAGGAGGACCAGTGCCAACAGGTCCACAGTTGAACAGAGCACTGATAGTGATGCGGCTGAGAGAGATTTTGTTGATAATCAGAATGATGAAGATGAGGAAAAGGTGAAGAAGGATCCCCTGCCTCAGATGCAGCAGGATGCCGTGAAAATAAATAAAGTCAAGGTAAGGGAATAGATTGAGCAGAGATGTGGATATTTGTGATATCTTTCATATCTATAACCTGCCCCTACAGCATGTTGTTCCGAGGAAGGTAAATTGCCCATGCAATACCCTTTTATCTCCTAATAGTAAATCTAGGGCTGACCCCATTTGGTCGACAGTTTGGTCGATAGGCTGTTGGTTGACTGGGATTTCTTAAGTCGAGCAGCCGCAAAAGTTTGTTTTCTTCATGGTGCACATGGACACCTGTCTGATTCGCGCCTGTCTCAGTTGACTAATCCATTGCCGAGGCCACAGGGATGGCACAGTCCATCACGCTAAGACGTGATACTGACATTGTATATGGTTATATCATGTAAAAATAATGGTGCAACACCAATAAATCAAATATTATTTTATAACAAATGCGCTTTCTCCTGCATTGGATACGGTCGCTGTCCATGGTTCTGAAACATAATCTTCAGTGCTCCGTAGAATTGCCGCCCTTTCCTATGTTGCTATGTGGATAATAACAAAGTTAACCAGCAAGAGAGAATAGAGTAGATGTCACGGGTCAAAATTTTGATTGATGACCCTATGTGAACTCTATGTGAACCCTATGTAGTGATGACGTGTGCATGTCTTCTGGTCAGGCAAGCCTGGTTAGGTGGGGGCTATGGGGTGAGTAAGGGTCCATTTGACAGGCCGTTAATGATTGATGACCCAAGCCTGATAGACAAGCCTGGTTAGGTGGGGGCTATGGGGTGAGTAAGGGTCCCTTTGACAGGCCGTTAATGATTGATGACCCAAGCCTGATTTATGACCCTATGTAATGATTTATGACCCTATGTCATGTAGAAGGGTGCATGCCCTGGGTTGAGTAAGTGACCATGTGTCAGGTCAACCTGTTACTGTTTCTCACGGTTTGGGTTGGTTAAGGCCCCTTATAAAGCCGCTGAACAATACCTGTTTAAGAGTGCACAAGATCTTAAGAATAACCATGGAATTTGGGATCGGTACCAAAGCAGTGATGACTGTAACAACTGAAACAGGCCTTCGGGTTGCCCATAGAGCAAGGGCAAAGTATCAACCAGCAATATATGATGCGCCAAAAAAACGTTTTTTAAATGTGTATAGAACCCAAATACCGCCAACAAATGCTCTGACAGATCAAGTGTTGATGTCTAATGGCCAGCAGTGGGGGTATCGGTTTGATTACCTGGCCTGTAGAGTGACCCTCTATACGGTAGATGAAGGAGAAGAATATACAGACCAGACTGTAGGCTTGGAATATGGTGTTGAAGACTGGTCGGTTTTTCGCAAGGTTGTGTGTCCTGAACTGAGCCTTATCACCAAGGGGTATAGTGTGTTCACGGGCCACGAGACCCGTTGGGAAGGTACCCCGGACTCCTCAGGACAAATATTTCACAGGGTGAAAATACAAAGAAAGAATGGCCGACCGTGCGGCAGCGTGGAGTTCTATATCGGCACCGAGGCAATCCGAAACCACAAACTTAGGGGTGGTGGCCTGACTGGGGATACCCGACTGCGTCTGCTTATTCCTTTTAACAGTTGGGATGTACTGGAATTGAAAATGTTGCAACCGTTGGATGCTCTCTTTGTACAGAGCCAACAGCGTCAGAGCCTTGTTCATTTAAAGAAGTGCATAATATATACGAATCGTAAAGATTACGATGCAAAAGAGCCTCAAGAAGATACAGCGTCAGAAGAAAACTAAGTAAGCGGATGCTTTAACCCCGCCCCCCCAGATACCCAAGGGCCTTGTTCTACAATAAAAAGAAAAAAAGCAGACAGTTCTTCATTTCAGCATACACCATGGATCTCCAGACCATCTACGAGGAAGCCACTACGTCATGGGGGCCCGACACTAAAG
The DNA here is from genome assembly GCF_002021735.2 of Oncorhynchus kisutch. Classification (NCBI taxonomy): domain Eukaryota; kingdom Metazoa; phylum Chordata; class Actinopteri; order Salmoniformes; family Salmonidae; genus Oncorhynchus; species Oncorhynchus kisutch. The sequence continues at coordinate 11,251 of NW_022262900.1, read as the reverse complement.
ACTCTATGCCACGAAGCCCTACACTCTACGCACCCCTGGCAAGACCCGTGACACCCCCGACATTTACCCAGCCTGAGGATGTGTTTGATGGGGTGGCCAGTACTGTTTTTGTGGATACAATCAAGGCCTCTGTAGCTACACTTTTAAACGTGGTGATTGGCGAATATATACGAGAAAAATGCATCGGCTGTGAGATCAATCATCCCAGCCAGCGTCGTCATCCTTGCCTCTACGACCCTCCTAGATACTACTTTTTCAATCATTTTGAGGAGCTGGTGAAAAGACTGTGGTCCTGCCGTTTTATACCAGCGCTGGTCATCGCCCTGGAGTCTATGGGTATTGCGCCGTCTATCCCTAGAGTTTACGGGGTAACCGAAGCCTTCCTACATGAACTGAAGGAGGCCCTCTTCATCCATGAGAAACTCAAAGAAATCCGACACACCCTGGTGGACGACAACAAATACAGGGAAGCTGTGATGGCTGATGTGATGCTTTTCTGGCTCAATAAATCCCAAGAGACCGAGTGACATTTTGTTTATTTAGAGCTATGGGTAACTATGTGTCTACGATGTTTGAGCGAATAAATACATTTTTTCTTTTGAGAGACCTTACAAATGTTATGCATCAGATTATTGAAAATAAAGTGAACAATGTAAAGTTCTACACAACCCACAATACAGGGGTTATTGTAGAGCGTGTGTTAAAAATGGAGCAAATCATGAAACATGTCCGACATACGGGCGAGAGTTTACAATGGTCACATATGGTATCAAGGCTTGTTGAGGATTCTGAAGAACTAGAAATAACTTTGGCTAAGATTTTACATTATTTGTTTGAACCACCCTTTAATGTGAATGTGTATCATATTTGTTGTTTATATACTTATATATCAGACGTGTGTGTTTTAAAAATTCAGCGAAACAAACCTGTAAATCTAAACAATATATACAGGGTGTTGCATGCTGTGATTGTTGAGAAAACGGGGACTTGTATCTTGCAACAAATCCTGAATTGTCTGTATACGTAATAATTGTTGCATTCTTAAAATAAAAATTCACAAACTGAAATGTTGTCGTTATATGAAAGTGGCTCATTACAGTTATTGTACCTCAGAGAGGCAAGAAGGATGGCTGAGCAGCTGTTGAAAAACATATATTATAATCCCTCTAACCCCGGGTCTTATGGGGGTAAAGAGCGTTTACAGAGAGCTATAGTCGAAGAAACAGGTAGTCTGTTAAGCGATGCTAAAGTGAATGAATGGTTATCAGAGCAAGATGCCTACACTCTACATAAACCTGTAAGAAAACATTTTCCAAGAAATAGAGTTTTTTCTACGCATCCATTATCCCAATTTCAGGCGGATCTATGTGACATGCAGTCCCTTGCCGATAAAAATGATGGAAATCGCTACATGCTAACGGTTATAGATATTTTCTCTAAATTAGCCTATGTAAGGGTGTTAAAAAATAAGAGCGGGGCAGAGGTGACCAGGGCCTTTGAATCGATCTTGAAGGCAGGAGGCGCCCCCAAGAAAGTGCAGACGGATGGCGGAAAAGAATTTTTTAATCAAACATTTCAGAAGCTAATGAATAAGTATAATATAGTACATTTTGCTACAGGCTCTGATTTGAAAGCTTCGGTTGTGGAACGCTTTAATAGGACTTTGAAAGAGCGGATGTGGCGCTATTTTACAGCTCACAACACCAACCGATATACAGACATAGTTCAGGATTTAGTAAACGGTTACAACCACAGCTACCATAAGACTATACGTATGAAGCCCTCGGAGGTCTCTTCGGAAAACTCTTTTCAAGTCTTTAAAAATATGTATGGTTTGTTCCCACTTCGCCGTAAGAAAAAAATGACTTTTAAATTCCTAGTGGGTGACTTGGTGCGTATATCAAAGTTGAGGGGTGTTTTCGACAAAAAATACGAACAAGGCTTTAGCTCGGAGTTGTTTACCGTTACCGAATGTCTGCCACGCATTCCGCCGGTCTACAAATTAAAAGATTATGACGGGGATCTTATAGAGGGATCTTTTTATGAGAAGGAATTACAGAAGGTCCAGTTGGGTAAAGACAAAGTCTTTCACGTGGAGGAGATTCTAGATCAGAAGAGAGAAAAGGGTAAAAAATGGTTGCTGGTCCGCTGGAAAAACTGGCCTCAAAAGTTCAACAGTTGGGTATTGGAGCAGGATGTGGTGGAGGCAACGGGGGTTAATTTAAACCCCTAGTCATGATAACTAGCGCATCATTCGCGTGTACACAGTTGGGCATCACGGAACACAGCGGCTTCTACCTGACTCTCCCCAGTAATGCGTCGGCACAGATATATCGTAATAATCAGAGTTCGAAGTATACAACCAATTTTCCAAAGCCTATAGAGTTATCAGAGGCTTGGGAAGTAGGTCTCAGCGAGATTACATACCCCCATAGTTGGTATAATATCAAAGCTAAGGACCGTGATTTTTATTGCAAAAGGTTCTCGGAACCTGCGAAACTTATTAAGCTTAAAAAAGGTTTCTATAGAACCGTCGACAGGATCGTCTCAGAGTTGAATGAACACCTAACCCTGAACAAGATGGAAATATTCCTATTCTACAATCCAATCCATAAAAGGATACAAATCTCAGGGCCTGCTAACGGAGGTATAAAGACCAGCGGTAATTTATCCTACATGTTGGGGATGGGTCCCAATAAATGGACGTATGTGAACGATAAATTATTCCCATTCCCTGCGGATATACATGCAGGCTTTTACAACATATTTGTCTATACCGACATCATAACCTATCAAAGGGTCGGAGACAGCTGTGTGCCCCTCCTGCGAACAGTTCATATAGACGGCAAGGATGGGGACATCGTCACTGTCAATTATGACAAGCCGCACTACGTACATGTCAGCAAGAACTATATTGAAAACATTCTGGTTGAGCTTAAAACGGATCAGAACGAAAACATTGAATTTACTTATGGTAAAACGATTGTAAAACTCCACTTTAGACCCACCAAAACCTCTCTACATATATAATAGCTGTATTATATTTATAAACATAATACAAATAAAAGGGTTATGGAGCACCATCAGCTCGACCCTAACCGTTATGTTTCATACTATGTGGATCAAGTGGGTAATGGACTACCAGGATATCATGGAGCGCCGACAATGTATGGTTCGGGGATAGGAGGTATATTCCGTAACCTCTTCAGGATGGTTTTACCGTTTATGAAGAGAGGCTTCAGCATAGCCAAACCACATTTAAAATCAGCGGCTAAAAATATAGTAAGTGAGGTTGTAGCCAATGCTATGACCCGAAGGGCGTCACCAGAGGTGGAGCATCAAGAAGGCTCGGGGCTTATGATATTGTCTCGAAGGCCAAAAAAGAGACCTCCTGGTTTAAGGCGTAGACCTGCACCTAAAAAGCGGCGGTTAACTGTTAAAAGAACCTCAGTAAGTCAAAGACGGGGTAAAGTGAGGAGGTCTGTACCAAAACAGGCTAAAAGAATACTAGGAAGTATTTTCTAAAAGAATAAGTGACATGGCTCTTTTACATCGAATGTCCTCTGAAGCTATAAAGACAGAACTTGATCTTTTCACGGCACCGTTAACGCAGCATTCAATAGATAGATCCAGTTATGTGGAGATAGCCCCTCTCTCTGCTATTACCGATAACGGGCCTATCGAATTTTTCATACCAGGCCATGGTGACAACTATCTGGACCTCAACAACACCTTGGTGCATTTACGTCTAAAAGTGACCAAAAGAGATGGGTCTAATATTGCAGACGATGCCAAAGTGAGTCTCATTAATTACCCCTTGGCCACCATTTTCTCCCAAGTTGATGTGACTTTGGGTGAACGCCTAATCAGTCAAAGCAGCGCTACATACCCTTATAGAGCCATCATGGAGTGTTTACTAAACTACTCCGAAGACACTCTCAAAACCCAATTTAGCGCCGGGCTGTTTAGCAAGGATACTGCAGGAGCCTCTATGGAATCGACAGACCCTTCCACCGGTGCAAACAAAGGACTAGCGGCACGAGCTCGCTACTGCGCCGAATCTCGAGAGTTTCATTTGCTAGGCCCTATACACTCTGACATTTTCTTTCAAGAACGGTTACTCTTAAATTCGGTTGATTTAAGATTAAAATTAACCAGGGCCAAGGATGATTTTTGCCTGATGTCTCCCCAAGACGGGGATTTTAGTTTGAAAGTGTTGGGGGCAACCCTTTTTATTAAAAAAGTATCTGTATCTCCGGCCGTGCGCCTGGGTCACTCACATGCTTTGATGAAAGGAAATGCCCTTTACCCTCTCCAAAGAATTACCATGAAAACCTTTAGCATACCTGTGGGCAGTAGAATCTGCAGTCAAGAAAACCTATTTCTAGGCCCTTTACCTAGATATGTGGTTATAGGTCTGGTTGATCACGCCTCTAATACGGGAAGTTTAGATAAAAACCCCTTTAATTTTCAGCACTTCAATGCAGAGTATGTAGCGCTCTGTCAGGACGGACGTCAGGTTCCGGCGAAGGCTTTCCAACCACAATTTAATAACAACATATCTGTGCGAGAATTTTACAATCTATTCCTGGCTACAGGGCGACATCTAAAAGATCTCTCTTTACCTATTGACAGAAATGATTTTGCAGAGGGTTACACATTGTATGCTTTCAATTTATCACCTGATGATGACACCTCAGGAAATCTGTCTGTGGTGTCCCAAGGTAACCTCAGGCTGGAAATGCGTTTCCGTACACCTTTAGCCTGTACAGTTAGCATGATTGTTTACGCATGCTCTGATTCAATCTTGGAAGTGAATGCCCGAAGACAGGTCTTAGTGGATTATTATTAAGGACCTTTGAACAAAGACATGAATACCCAAGAGTTGGACGGGCTCATGAGCCGCTTGATTGGAAAACAATTTTGTGGAGTGTTGGCTTGTGATGAATTACCTATGGAGATATGGTCTGAGAGGCCTGCAATGTTTATTGTCAATACCCATCCTAAACACATGCCTGGTGAACATTGGCTAGCTATGACATTAGAACAGGAAGGTGGACGAAAAATCTCAACTTTTTTTGATTCCTATGGCTTTCCCCCCGGTTTTTCACATTTCCCTAAATCTATTAAAGATTTTTTGACCCTAAACGGTACAAAGATCTACTACAACATCAAACAAGTGCAAGATAACCTTTCCACTACATGCGGTCACCACTGTGTATTTTACCTGTGCCAAAGAGCCCGGGGAGTTTCTTTTGAAGATGTTATGTCTCTTTATAAGGATGATTTAAGAAGTAATGATAACCTTGTATCTTGTTTTGTTAGAAAATATCAAAAGTGTTCAAATGTGTGTCCTTTAAGAACGCGTAATCAAGGCGTATGCTCACGTCATATGTTTCAAGAATGCCACAAATGTTAACTTGCTTATTTTTCAAATAAAAAATTTATTGAATTTAATCATAGTCATTCAAAAGTCATTTTCAAAAGTCTAACCACGCCGAGAGATCGGGTTTAGGAAAAGGTCCTGAGACGTTCATGGGAGTAAATGAGTTAGCATCATCGCTTTCATATGGGGCCGGTGTCGTTGGGGCATCTTTAGGGGTGCTGTATCTCGTTGAAGGCTTTTGTTTTAAAGCTTGAATCTGTTGACGAAGCTTATGGTTGGGTACACCGGAGAGGGGGATGTTGAGGATTGCCAGGGCCTTAAGAAACTGACGCCAGCCGGGAGGCCTTCGGTCATCAGCAACCTTGTGGGCAGCCGTGGTACTTTTAAGCAAGTCCTGCATATGGGACCCCCTAACCACAGAGCCCTGAAGGATAAACTCTCCAGAGTCGTTCCAAGCAGCTATCCCCTTTGAGTCTTTTATCTTGTTCATAATGTATTTAACATTCTTCCTGTTACGTAAAGGCACATGTGTCAGTAGGTCATGCATAACTTTATCTTCAAATGGCATTTGAGCTTCACCCGACATATTATCGCCACTAGGTAAGATCGACGGTACAGGCCTTACAGGGGCATGGCTATCGTTAGGTTCGACATCTGTTAAAGGGTCCGGTAGGGAAAGGGTTAAATGGTTAGTCTCTCTCTCCCCTTGCTTTACCCGAGTCAAATACCTTTGCATTAGGTTTGTGTATTTTTGAATCTTATCATAGGGGTTCAATCCTTTTCGGTTCAAAACATCCTTCATGGCCGTATCCAAATCATTTTCCGCTGTTTGTCTGATATCTTCAGGACCCTGCATTTGTTTTTTAAGTCTATCCAACTCTTGTTGAGGCACCAAGTACATTTTAGTGGCCATCACACCCACGTGTTCAACCACCACGTCTGGCCGCAATAAGGCTGGTGATGAAGGGCACGGCTATACTGAGTAAAGGTAGAAGAAAACCCCCAGACTGTTGTATACTATGTCTTTTCTTTTGAAGACTGGCCCTTTTATTGGCAAAGAGTTTGATCGCTGTCTTTTGTCTCCTTAATTTTTTCAATTGGTTCAGGGTGAGTGGAATGCGTCCTTTGAGAAGATTCAAAGCAATCTCACATAGGGCTAATATGAGATCTGAAGAACAGCGACCCAAGATGGCCTTCCGTTCTTTAGCTGTAGAACCTACTAGCCTTCTCAAGAGGGGGAGGTTTCTTTTTAAACGCAGAGACATAGCGTTTACTTTTTAGGAAGGTATGCAGCAGGCCTCTCCCCCGGAAACAGCCCTGTACGTAGCCTAAGGTGTTCTGGAGTATTTGCTTTTAAATCCACGATTAAATAAGAAAATGGCTCTTTGGTAGCGTCCTCATAGCTCTCCATAAAGTATGATTTCCGTCCAGGGTACATCTGCTGAGCTAGAGTGCTAATTTGCAGTTTGTCTCTAGGATTTTTAAACAATACCATGTAGTTGGCATTCAAGCTAATGGTCCGACTATTTTTACCTTGGTGAAACACATTCTGGACCAAGTAAAGCACGGACAGGTTTCTATGATGAGTATATTGGGTAAAAGCTCGTGCAATTTCAGGGTGTTCGCTACCAGCAAATAGCATATCGTCCAAAACCAGCAGATTATTTACATGTGGGGGGAGAAGTTCATCATCAGACAGAGAATCGGGTATTCCTTCAACAAACTTGATTTTTATTGTCTTCAATAATTCATCATACAGAGGTTGGTAACATGAATAACACCATACAATATTGTCAGGCTTTTGAGATAACACATGTTCAGAATTCTCTAAAATACTTTTTACAAAAAAAGTTTTGCCACTGTTTGAAGGGCCGGCAATTAATGCTGAAAAAGGCAATTGTAGCCGGGGGTCAAAACCCTCGACAGCAGTCATAATATCTTAAGCTTTAAGACACACTGGGGCTTGTAGCATAAGTCAGTAGCCAAAGGGCAATGTGGTACCGTCAGGCAATAGCTGTCTCTTGTCATAGACTACCCTGAATCTTTTAGTGAGTGGTGCGTTTCTTAGATGGAACCCCTTTTTATCCCTCACTATTTGTTGTAGGAGCTCAAAATCTCCAAGTCACTATTCTTGTCCTTTACGAACCCCTCGACCAAGCGCGTGATTGATTCCAAGTTTACACGCGGTGCATTTTCATAGTTTTGAGTCACGCCTTTGGCTTTCAACACCACGTGATTGGCTTTAGTCCTAAAAGCATAGCTTTTTGGACCACATGAGGACCATTCTGTAATATGGTCACCCTCTTCGAGTTCACTCGTTAAACCCCCAAGATAGTTGCTAAGTGGGGGGGTCCAATCCCCCGGTTTGCTTACATAGACCACAGAGTCTGTGTCGTGGTAAAGAACCCGCCTCTGAAGCTGTTCCATGAGGGTGTACAGTTCAAGGCGGCCATAGGCTGTGGTAAATGCTGCAAGAAACACATTTACATTACCCGGGGGTAGAACCCACTTTTGGTGGCGCCTCCATTGCACCAAGGCAATGTCTTGACTCAAGAAGGAAAAATGTGAAATTTCGTATTGGTCCGAAAAAACAAATTCCAAAAATTCTTCGGGGTCTTTAATGATCGAAGTTGTTAGCATATTGCATCTCTGCGCTAATTTCCCCCAAAGGGAGTTCAAGTACAATTTCGACACATTTCTTTTGGTTTTGTTGACCTCTATTCTGTCAGGGTCAAGAAGTATGCCTTCTCTGTCATGGTAGTCTTGAATGTACTGGTCTTTACTTTCTTGATCTGTGACCGATGCAGGATAGCCTGAAGCCATCTGCTTGCATCTCAAGAAGGTTTTGATGTACTCTTTAAAAAGTGTGTCTGATTTCCTGGAAAAGTTCCACACTTCAAAGATTTTGGCCACACGATACCCCTTCTCTAAAGCCTTAGAGAATTCTACAGTGACCCATACACCGGTCAGGGCTCTTTCTTGATCTGTGTGATCACAGGGGTTTTCCTGGTTGTGGTTTTCACAGCATGTGCGACAAAGGGGAAAGAAAAGTTTTCCTTTAGGACCCTTGTAAGGCAACACAGGTATAAACAGCCCCCTAGGAGGGTAGACAGTCGCTTTGATTAAACCAAAATAATTTTGGGGTTCGTCAAAGTCGCTGTGAATAATTTCAGGATGCCCTATAGGATAGAATGAGGAACTCATTACATGAGGATATAGGGATGTAAAATCTACATAGCCTATTGTCTCGTCGGGTTGAGCTACATAACGCAATGTCAAAGCATTGGTCCGGCCTCCAAACAAGGCCTGTCGCGGTTCCAGGGGCTCTGGAGGGTCATAATGGGTAAGGAAGGCCTTAACACTAGGATCTGCCTTTTTGAGGGCTGTCCATTCGTGCTCCCACAAAACCACAACTTTTAACCCGTAAGTAGCCTTTAAAGAATTCAGTTTGTCTTGAAACTCTTGGTACATTTCCCCAAAAGTCTTTTGGGTTAGGACACACAAGGTGTGGGGGACAAAGCATAATTTACAACCGTGGAAGAAACAACCGTTGTACTCATACACTGTCTCAACCCCGTCAATCTGTGTGTATCCATCTACATGGTAAGGCCCAAAAGCCTTCTCCCCCCGATTCAAAGCATGTTGGATAAAAATATCTTTATCCTGGGCCAAGTACTCCAACCATTGAATGGAACCACTAGAGTAGGCCTTGAATTGGCGTCGGTAGTTGTCTGGCGATGGGATAGCTATAGATTCAGGAGTTAGATAGTGTGTACGATAGGTTTCATGCACGCTGATGCAATAGTTGTACAGCTCCAGGGGTCAATGCCCGCATCTTTGATTACCTCTTCTCTGAATCTGAGGCATCCTTCACGAAGTATAACAACGTCATTGTCACAGTATGATTCCATCTCTTTATGGAAATCAAAAGTGCCATGTCTTACGGTCTCGTACCATGTCATGAATCTCTCACGCTCTTTGGGAGACATTTGATCACACCCGTACATTTCGGGGGCTGGATAAGATCCTATATAATGTAGATTCTCCTCAGATGTGAAGAAATGAGGGAAATAGCCTTTGACAGAGTTTTCAAAACCCAAGGCCTCTGGCATTTGAGCCAATCTCATGGGTAAGAAGCTTAAGCTGTCAATGTATCTCTGTTTGAAGGCGGGGTCAACAAAGCATAATATTTTACTCCCTTGAGCTATGACACTGGGTGCCACGCCTTGCTGTATCAAAGGGTTCAGAAGCAGATAGGAGTCATAGGCCCTAGCATTGTGAGCTATAAACGTGAAGTTTCTGTACTGGGCTTTTCTAAAATGTTTTAGAAAGAGTCGGGCACAATCGGGTCCCTCGGCCGACCATTTTTCACCCTTGAAAGTCATGGTTGACACAAAATAGGCAAATGAACCCCTGATTGCTGAGTTGTCTCAAAATCATAAAACACATATTTCTCTGTATGTTCATCTTCAGCCAAGGGCTGAATGTAACACTCATGTGTTACTTCTTGAACTGCTTCCGCGTCTCTGCTTTCAAAGGACCTTTACAGATTGGGCAGTGTATAATTCCACAAACATGAGGTTTAGGGCTATCTATTTTAAGGTTGTAATTGCAATGACATTTTGGACATTTCTTGTTAATGTCACAACTGCTTACAGATTTACATGCCTTGGGATGCCATGTTTCAGTTTTGTGTTTTTCGTAACAGTAGGGAACCGAACGACATGTGCGGTGACAATCCGCACAAGGGGGTCAAGTTTAGCGGCTGCATAGGGCAATGTTTATTCCAGACATACTGAACAGTTGTAACGGCACGAGTGCCCCCCCATGCGTGTGGTAGCCGGTATATGACAGGCTGGACAGACCATATGGCGCGCCTAAAAAGGCTGTGATGTTAGTTACGGCTAGTAATGCTCCATTTTGCACATAAAAGTACATAGTCTTAGGATGTGGTTCGGGTATATTTTGGAACTTGAGGAGAGCGTCATTAGCCCTACTGTGGTACAAAACCACAATCTTGATGTTCAGAAAGTTTTCAAATTTGACTATGTCTGAGAAAGCCACAGCATCCTGTATACCGAGACCCACCGCAGTTTGTAGCTCGAGAGCTTTATGTAACGCGGCTTTGATCCGTACATCCGGGGCTGAGTAAGTGGGCCAAACCTATGGCAAAACATAGCTTATTACCTGGATTGTGAACGTTTATGAGATAGGCCCTTTATTGCTTATGATTTCGGACTGCATTAAACTCTCGAGCTTTCGTCTCTGACCCCCGCCCCCTTGTGGTTGCGTACTAATTGTACTACAAGTTCGAGGGTCCTATCTGCTAGCACGTTTAAATTGACTGTACAAGGCGTTCTAGCAGTTTAACAAATTGTTCAAGCTCTGCTTCACCATTCTGTAATAAGCGATACCTTGCTCTGTAGACTGTCTCCACAAATTTCCAACTGTAAGAGATCCCTAGGTTCGCTATAATCTCTGATCCTCGCTAACAGTTCATTCAAAGTGTCCATAAGCATTACGTAAAACACAGCATATATCCCGAATCTGACCCCCCATGCGAAATTGAAAAACTGGCGAACCTCAATATTGTTGAATTTATTTCGACCGCAAACATGTACACTTCGATCAAGAACCTCCCCCCTCCAGATTTTACTAGGCAATTGTCCAACTGTTCAAAAACATCGTATTGGGTTTCAGACTCTTCGACATTGGTGTTAAAGGCTGATTTATAGGTGTCTGGGGGCGAATTAAACCTAGCGCTCTCGTCTTCTGTACACTGATCTCAAGACCGCCCCCTCCATTTGCTAGACATTTGTCCAAACTGTTCAAAAACATCATATTGACTTTCAGACTCTTCGGACA